>NC_043979.1:201404-327257 GCF_902148855.1 Sphaeramia orbicularis | reverse complement strand
TACGGACCTGTACGGCACCGGTACTGGACTGGTACTGGACTGTACTGGACCGGTACTGGACTGTCCTGGACCGGTACTGGACCTGGTGCTGACAGAAGGCAGAGTATGAGGGGAAAACAGGTGTAAACTGCAATAGAAGTGAATATTTAAAAAGCAGTTTGAACAGTTGTAATTAAACACTAAGTATGTATGTATATGTATTTATTTATGTATTGATTAGAGGAAATCATTTCATATTAGAGTTGACCTGATCACTGCTGTTCATATTTAATTAACTAAGTTTTGTTTTCTGAACCAGTTATTTTGTTACAGGATTTATACATTTGTATTAATATATTTAATAAGGAAAACCTCTTTGTCTTGCAGTATTTTCTCATAAACAGTCCTAATTTGCCTTTGTTGTTATTTCTGCGTCTTTATTTTTTGTCTTGTGGTTGGAGTATCAGATGTTTGCTCTGTTTTAGTTTTGACGCTCGTCAGATTTCATGTTGTGACTGAATTCTTCTTTTTCAGTCTGTATTTGAGGAAAGGTCGAGGGGAGACGAGGATCTGTAAAATCTACGACTCCCCCTGTCTGCCCGAGGCCGAGGCCATGTTCGCCATCAACGCAGACGGAGTAGGGGACGCCAAGGATTGAGGGGCGGGGCCGGGGCTGGGGCTGGGGGCGGGGCCAGCTCACTGAACTAAAGTGTCACTCTTCTGCTCCGTCCCAGTTTTGGACACTGATGTTTGTCCAGTTATACAACAGCGACCTGAGGACACCCCCCCCCCCACTTCAGAGCAGCTCATAAATGTCTCCAGGTTCCTTCTGTTTCTTCTACAGCTCTATTTGTAAAAGTGCATTTAATTTGTAATTAAGCCCATTTCCAAACAGTGTAACTGAATGTAAGTATTTTCACCTGTATAAACGTCTGTTTGTCTTTAGTTGAACCTTCTGTAAATAATCATCAGTCCTAAAAAAAGAATTAAACTAGTTTAGATCCACTGGAGTCCTTCACTAACATCTGATACTGTTCACATAGAATAATATATTCTAGATTATATACTATTATATAGAGAATAAGTGACATGTCAGTGGGTCAGACATCAGTGGTAAATGAATGTTTGTTTCTTTTCTTGTTGTTTTTCTTCTGTTCTAACTCCAGTATTTCGTCATAATCACTGTATTTTCAAACAGACTTGAAATTTTTCACACTTTCTTTTAGGTCAGAATTCAACAGTTTGTTCATTTGTGTCTGATTTTTAAAATTCTAACATTTAACATTTGACCTGGAACCAAAAATAATAATAATAATGTGAACCAATAATCACTGACATATGACAGGAGGAAAAAATGTTTTATGTAGAATACTGGAGAAAAAGTGTTTGGTTTACTGTATGAAACATGACATTTTAAGGGTTTAAAAATCTGACAGTTATGGAGTATTTGGTATTTTCTTTATGGATCAAGTTGATGATAATACAAAAAAAAAGTTAAAAAAAAAAAAAAGTTCAAAAACTCTGAAAAACATTTTGACATTAGTCCGACCTGTTTGATAAGAGTTACGGGTTAAAGAAAATGTTATTTATTGACCTGATGTTTGTTTTGTTTTTTGGTCACTTCCTCAAACGTACGTCTGTAGAACTTTACTTCTGTTTGAAGGACGGTCAGTATTTTTTGTACCATTGATTCAGTTATTCAACAGATAATTCAGAAGACGCACAGTTTAGAATTTATGAAACTGTTACTCAATGTGTGTTTTTTGTTTTTATTTTATTTCACTTCACTGCTTTTTCACATATAAACCACATCAGACCAGGTCCACATCAGACCAGGTCCACATCAGAAACCAGGAATACTTTTTTTTTGCTTGATTCAAGATTTTTTTTTTTTTCCCTTAATTCAAGATTTCTTAATTTTTTATTTTGTGCTTAATTCAGATTTTTTTGCTCAATTAATTTTTTTAATTTTAATTAATTTTTTTTTTCTTAATTCAAGATTTTTTTTTTTTTTTTTTACTTAATTCAAGCAAAAAAAAAAGTCTTCCAATGAAACAAGTGTTAATGCTCTTGTTCAGATCAGTGTAACTCAGATTTTCCAGATCTGTTCTCTCTAAATCAGTTCTTCTGTCTCAGTGAACAGTTCCTCTGTGGGTGATTCTGTCTGATGTTCAGTCTGATCAGATATTTGGAACAGAAATAAGACAAATACACTTGGTCAGATTCAGATTTTTTTACAGTGGAAGGATCATTCTAGATTCAACCAACCCAGATTTGTGTTCCTGTTTCTGGAAGGACCGACACTGACATCTACCACAAGAAAGAAACTCATCAGCACAGCAGGGACTGAATGGACAAACACACATTCCACACGTGTGTTTGGAACATATTTATAGAAATAAGGGACAGTTTAGGACAGATGGACCAAAGGGACTAGTGTTGTTTATATTCTATTCATTGTGAAAGGGGTGGATGGTGTTAAATGTCCCTTTAATAAAAGCCTAAATAAGACAAAGGTGCTCAAAAACCAAACCTCCTTCAGTTTAATGAACCATTCACAGTTTACAGTTAATCACAATAATCATCTGTACAATAGAAAGGACTCTGGTAGCACAAAGGAAAGAATGAATGACAGTAAGTGACAAACAGGAGGAAACCAGTGGAGACGGGGGGGGGGGGGGGGGGGGGGGAGCAGAACCGGCCCCCGTAGGCTCTGACCCTGTAGGCTCCGGCCCTGGACCAATGGGATCAATTTACAAAGTGCAAAAAAGACACTGAACAGATGAACAGGTTCCACATTCAGACCCAGAGGATCTAAAAGAACCCAATAATCTATAAACAAACATGTAAACACCTGAACAGTCAGAGGAAGGGGACCCATAGTCCACCTGTTACCAAATGTGTGGAATGAACATGTTTAAGGTGAGACATGTTGTTCAAATGACACTTATTTTTCTGAATAAATGTCGTTTTTTCAGGTTCTTCACATCATTTTGTCTGGACAGTTTGTACATGGAAATATTTTCATTATTCAGCGGAGGTTTGTTTGTTTGTTTGTTTGTAGTATTTATAGGTTATTGTGTTGTTATTGTACCGGTCTGACCCGGTTCCTGCTGGTCTGGATGTGGACCTCCAGTTCCACAGTCCTGGTTCAGACGTGTTTGGAAATGAAGGGCTGAAGCTGAGCCTCCAGTTTAGACGAGTCTGCATCCTGAAAGAAAAAGAAAAGGATTGAGTCAGTGTTGGTTCACAGAAGAAAAGGACAAATATCAGATGAGTGAAGGATTCAGGGTCTGTCACCGATGAACAGAAGGAACACCAACAAGTAGAACGACCGAAAGTAGGAGAAAAGAAGAAGACAACTGACCGAGGATTAGAACCACAGCAGAAACACACACATGGAACTGGGACGACAAAGTGTGTGTGTGTGTGTGTGTGTGTGTGTGTGTGTGTTCATACATGTGGGGGGTCACAGGTGGTCTTCAGAGCCTGGTGGATCCAGTTTGTGGCTTCAGAGACGTTTCCCAGTTCAACATGACACTGAAAAAACACACACACACACACACAGCATTAGTCTGAACACACACACACTACTAACACACACTGACACACACACACACACACAGCATTAGTCTGAACACACACACACTACTAACACACACTGACACACACACACACACACAGCATTAGTCTGAACACACACTACTAACACACACTGACACACACACACACACACAGCATTAGTCTGAACACACACTACTAACACACACTGACACACACACACACAGCATTAGTCTGAACACACACTACTAACACACACTGACACACACACACACACACAGCATTAGTCTGAACACACACACACTACTAACACACACACACACACACACACACACACAGCATTAGTCTGAACACACACACACACACTACTAACACACACACACTGACACACACACACACACAGCATTAGTCTGAACAACAACAACGATGACACACACACACACACACACACACACACACAGAGGTTCAAAACACCATGAAGAAAAAGGACTGATCCAATGGTCCTTATGTGGACCCATGTGGTCCTTTACCTGGGCGATGTAGAGTCTGAGGGTCTTGGAGAAACCTGGACTGAGTTCTTCTGCCTGGACCATCAAAACACACACACACACACACACACACACACCGTTAATAGACTGTGGGGATAATGTGTGTGTGTGGACCTGAACAGAACCAGTACCTTCAGGAAGTTCTGCAGGGCCTCATGGATGGTGGAGGTGGGGGGGGTCTGGTAGAGGGCAGCAGCAGCCTTCTGTTCCAACCAGCCAAGTGAGGACACCTACACACACACAGACTGTAAGGGGACCTACACACACCCCCCCTTCTCTGTGCGGTCCAGTTCAGGGTAGATAAAGCAGTAAAAGTCCACCTCAGCTGTCCATGGAGCAGCAGCTGAACCAGAACACTGGACCCCTGAAGTCCAGACCCCCTGTGACCACAGCAGGGTTTTGTCCTGGTGTTGGTGTGAGGGCGGGGTTTGGCAGACTGGACACAGACTGGACACACAGTGGACAGACTGGACACACAGACTGGACACACAGTGGACACAGACTGGACACAGACTGGACACAGTGGACACAGACTGGACACAGACTGGACACACAGTGGACACAGACTGGACAGACTGGACACAGTGGACACAGACTGGACAGACTGGACACAGACTGGACACAGACTGGACACACAGTGGACACAGACTGGACAGACTGGACACACAGTGGACACAGACTGGACACACAGTGGACACAGACTGGACACAGACTGGACAGACTGGACACAGACTGGACACACAGTGGACACAGACTGGACACAGACTGGACACACAGTGGACACAGACTGGACACACAGTGGACACAGACTGGACACAGACTGGACACACAGTGGACACAGACTGGACAGACTGGACACAGTGGACACAGACTGGACAGACTGGACACAGACTGGACACACAGTGGACACAGACTGGACAGACTGGACACACAGTGGACACAGACTGGACACACAGTGGACACAGACTGGACACAGACTGGACACAGACTGGACACACAGTGGACACAGACTGGACAGACTGGACACACAGTGGACACAGACTGGACAGACTGGACACAGACTGGACAGACTGGACACACAGTGGACACAGACTGGACACACAGTGGACACAGACTGGACACAGACTGGATGTTAGTGATAGGAGTCAGAGCTGGTGTTGGATGTGTAGTGGTTGTGGGTGGTGGTCCCAGTCCAGTGTGGTGTCTCAGATGGGTCTGTCTGCTGTGGACATGGACCCACTTGTGTTTGTATTTGACAGTTTGTATACGTGTTCAGGTCTTCTTCTGCTGTTGTACACAGCTCCTGTACCTGCTTCTGTGTTCGGTTCTATTCCCATGTGGAAGTATCAACCAGAAAAGGACCTGGGTCTGCTGTTGTCTAAGCAGATGAACACACACACACACACACACACACCCTGTCCAGTGGTTCAGACTGTTCATGTCGTCGGTGTCAGGACAGGTTAGTCTAATTTGTGGACGGTCAGTTCTGTCTGAGGTCACAGTGACATCATCACAACACACCGCTGTGGTACTTTACTCTAGTACTAATGCTGCCTTCAGGTGCTGTGGGAATTACCAGGTACAAACTCCAAAACTGTTGTATTTTCCACTGGAGGAGCTGGAAAAGAGTTAGATCCACAGGATGAAAAGAACCTTTGACCTGTTCAGTGTGGTACAGAGGAACGAGGGATTCATATGAAAGATAAACAAGGCTTTTATTAACATTCTGCCATCTATCTATCTATCTATCTATCTATCTATCTATCTATCTATCTATCTATCTATCTATCTATCTATCTATCTATCTATCTATCTATCTATCTATCCATCCATCCATCCATCCATCCATCCATCCATCCATCCATCCATCCATCCATCCATCCATCCATCCATCCATCCATCCATCCATCCATCCATCCATCCATCCATCCATCTACAGGGTGGGGAAGCCAAATGTACACTGAACATTTAGTTGTTTTTTCTCAGCAGGCACTACGTCAGTTGTTTTGAACCCAAACATATACTGATGTCATAATCATACCTAACACTATTATCCATACCTTTTCACAAACTTTTGCCCATATGAGTAATCAGGAAAGCAAACGTCAAAGAGTGTGTGATTTGCTGAATGCACTCGTCACACCAAAGGAGATTTCAAAATAGTTGGAGTGTCCATAAAGACTGTTTATAATGGAAAGAAGAGAATGACTATGAGCAAAACTATTACCAGAAAGTCTGGAAGATACTATTAAAGAAGAATGGGAGAAGTTGTCACCCCAATATTTGAGGAACACTTGCGCAAGTTTCAGGAAGCGTGTGAAGGCAGTTATTGAGAAAGAAGGAGGACACATAGAATAAAAACATTTTCTATTATGGACATTTTCTTGTGGCAAATAAATTCTCATGACTTTCAATAAACTAATTGGTCATACACTGTCTTTCAATCCCTGCCTCAAAATATTGTACATTTTGCTTCCCCACCCTGTATCTATCTATCCATCCATCCATCCAGTGGCCTGGGCTGAACCCTTTGGTGGTCCACTTCTGGTCCTCTGTTGGACCTCCTGTTCTATAAACACAGACAGTTGAAGGCTGACCTCATAACACCATCGGCCCAGCAGGTACAAACACATGGGGTCATCGTCTCTGAGGGCCAGGGCCCGGTCCAGGTGTTCCTGGGGGGACACAACACACACCTCAGTGTCTGGATCAGACCCTTCTGTCTCCCACCACCTGAAGCCTTACCTTCAGGATGTGGCTGCTCTTCAGTTTACTGTGTAAACTCTCATGCTGTGACCTCAGTCCTGTCAGAACCGCAAACCTGCAGCAAAAACACAAAAACCAGCTGACAGCAAGCAGGTCCACGGCTCACAGGTCACGGGTGGGGGTCAGCATTTCCGTGGCTCACCATTTGTGACACTCAGCGTTCAGGCCGTTCTTCTTGAGGGCGAGCTCCGCCTCCTCCTGACCTGCAACACCACAGACAAAGTCCAACGCTCAAACATTCAGCTAATAACGTACACACTGGAAAAGGAACTGGAGAAAAAAAATACATAAAATTATATATATATATATATATATACACACACACACACACACACACACACACACACACACATATATATGCGCCAATATTTTGTATCATAGTTTCTAACATTTGTTTCAATGGAGACAAAGTAAACAAGTGTTCAGAGAACGCACCCTGAACGGTGTACATGTGTGGATCCACTCTTTCTGTTTAAATCCAACAGTTTCCAGGTTGTTCCATACACAGAAACAGTTGAATCTGGTCCCAGTCATGTGTCTGTCCAATTAGATTCAATTCCCATCAATATTAGTTGAGTTCTAATTTTAAATGTGTGGGAAATGAAATTTTCAGTGTTCAGTGTAAATGTCCACAGAGTCCACATTCCACAGTGGATGTGGACAATTTAGTTCCAAATACAAGATATCCTACTATAATGGATGTTCTGTGTCCGCCGCGTGTCCGAATGTTTGTTCCGATGTTGCAGCACGGGAGGGCGTACAGGTACAATGGCCCCACGGGTACAATGCCACTCGTTGTTCTAAGCTACAGGTGGATCCAATTGGAGGCTAATCAGAGTCGTGTTGAATTTTTGATGAATTTTGGAAAATGTCTCAGTGATGACAGATGGAAACTTGTAGATGTTGTGACCTTGCTGTGACCTTGAACTTTGTCCTACTGGGACCAAAATGGACTGGGTTGGTCCCAGGGCCTAGGCCTATCTGTGGGGAAGATTTGGGAAAGATGGGTGGAAGAGTTTTACACTGAAGATGAAAACAAACAAACACACAAACACACAAAGCAAAGTGATCACAGGACCTCCTGGTGGAGGGAAAGAGAACAAAGACGAACCTGTTTGTCAAATTAAAACAACAGCAAATGTATTGAAGGAATGAAAAAAAACAAACACTGATCCAAACAGCACAGTGCAGGGGTGTCAAACGTATGACCCACATGACCCAAAGCAGCCTGCCCCATGGTCTGATCTGACCCCTGGGATGAATTTATGAAATGCAAAAAAAAAAAAAAAAACGCACTGAAGATATTAACAACCAAGGATGTTAAAATTATTATATTTCAGGTTCCACATACAGACCAATATGATCTGAAGTGGATCAGAACCAGTCAAATACTATCATAACCTAGAAATAACTGCAAATTTTTCAGCTTTTTGTTTGTTTATTTGTTTTAGTGTGAAAAAATAAAAGTACATTATGAACATATTTACATTTATAAATTATCCCTTCACAAAAAATGTGAATAATCTCAACAACCACGAACAATGTGAAATTTCCTATTAAAAAAATCCCATCAGTGGAATTGTACCAATATTCTGCCAGGTATTAAATATTTTGTGTCTTTGTAGATCCACTACGATGTGTACGTTCTAATGTACATGTGGAAATGAGAAGCTCAAGCATAATAATAGTGTTCAAACTGCACTTTTATGTTGTTGCTCTTAAATGATGAAAAAAGCTGAAGTTCTTCTTTATAGGTGTGTTCTGGTATTATTGTACTGGTTCTGGTCCACTTCAGATCACATTGGGCTGAATGTGGAACCTGAACTAACCTGAGTTTGACAGCCCTGGTCTACAACATGAACTGTGTAAGTGTATTAGAATAAACATCATTATTATATCAGATTTTATTCAGTCTGGTTTGGTTTACATGGTCAGCTCAGCACATTCATACATTTCTACAATTGTGAAATGTTGTTCTGTTCTGATAAGAGATAGTTTTAGTTGTTTTTAACGTGAACATTTTTGGACATCATCATCATCATTCAGTAGGGGTGTTAGAAAATATCGGTTCTGCAATATATCGTGATATTTCATTTCACAATACTGTATCAATATTAAAAAGTAATGTATTGATATTTTTAGGAATTTATTCAAATGCAGATATGGAGGAGGTTCATTTTTGTTTGATAGTTTTCTCTATTGTTTATATCTTTTTTATTATTTCACACAGTTTTATTAAATAATGTTTTTTCAAATCATCCTAAAAGCACTTTTTACTGTCTGAGAGGCAGATGTTCATTCCTTTGTTTGGATTGAACTCAAATCCTGTTCTGATGTTAGTTGTGAACTAACAGAATCTGAACATTTGAACAGGATCTGAAACTGGAATGTCTGTAAAACAGAATTTCAGTTTGAACACAGGAACATTTTGTGATAGAACATTAGTTCCTGTTGGGATCAAATAAAAATGTGTTTAGGATTTGTGCAGAGTTCTGCTGTAGTTCAATTCTTCCAGGAAATAACCGTTTTAAAAAAGAAACAAACAAAATATTGCCTTTTTAACAGTATCATGATATATCGTGATATATCGTATTGTGATCCTAGTATTGTGATTTGTATTGTATCGCCAGATTCTTGCATAAACACACCCCTTTCATTCAGTCAAATACAAGTATGTGCACATCCAGGCTTTTTCATAGTATTCCAAATGGACAGGCTGTGTGTATGGATGCATGGGCGTATGGGCGTATGGGTGTATGGGTGTATGGGTGTATGGGTGTATGGGTGCATGGGTGTATGGGTGCATGGGTGTATGGGTGTATGGGTGCATGGGTGTATGGGTGCATGGGTGTATGGGTGCATGGGTGTATGGGTGTATGGGTGCATGGGTGTATGGGTGTATGGGTGTATGGGTGTATGGGTGCATGGGTGCATGGGTGTATGGGTGTATGGGTGCATGGGTGTATGGGTGTATGGGTGTATGGGTGTATGGGTGCATGGGTGTATGGGTGTATGGATGCAAGGGCGTATGGGTGTATGGGTGTATGGGTGCATGGGTGTATGGGTGTATGGGTGTATGGGTGTATGGGTGCATGGGTGCATGGGTGTATGGGTGCATGGGTGTATGGGTGTATGGGTGTATGGGTGCATGGGTGTATGGGTGCATGGGTGTATGGGTGTATGGGTGCATGGGTGTATGGGTGTATGGGTGTATGGGTGTATGGGTGCATGGGTGTATGGGTGCATGGGTGTATGGGTGTATGGGTGCATGGGTGTATGGGTGTATGGGTGTATGGGTGTATGGGTGCATGGGTGCATGGGTGTATGGGTGTATGGGTGCATGGGTGTATGGTGTATGGGTGTATGGGTGCATGGGTGTATGGGTGTATGGATGCAAGGGCGTATGGGTGTATGGGTGTATGGGTGCATGGGTGTATGGGTGTATGGGTGTATGGGTGTATGGGTGTATGGGTGCATGGGTGTATGGGTGTATGGGTGTATGGGTGTATGGGTGCATGGGTGTATGGGTGCATGGGTGTATGGGTGCATGGGTGTATGGGTGTATGGGTGCATGGGTGTATGGGTGTATGGGTGCATGGGTGTATGGGTGTATGGGTGTATGGGTGTATGGGTGTATGGGTGTATGGGTGCATGGGTGTATGGGTGTATGGGTGCATGGGTGTATGGGTGTATGGGTGCATGGGTGTATGGGTGTATGGGTGTATGGGTGTATGGGTGTATGGGTGCATGGGTGTATGGGTGCATGGGTGTATGGGTGCATGGGTGTATGGGTGCATGGGTGTATGGGTGTATGGGTGCATGGGTGTATGGGTGTATGGGTGTATGGGTGTATGGGTGCATGGGTGTATGGGTGCATGGGTGCATGGGTGTATGGGTGCATGGGTGCATGGGTGTATGGGTGCATGGGTGTATGGGTGTATGGGTGCATGGGTGCATGGGTGTATGGGTGTATGGGTGCATGGGTGTATGGGTGTATGGGTGTATGGGTGCATGGGTGTATGGGTGCAAGGGCGTATGGGTGTATGGGTGTATGGGTGCATGGGTGTATGGGTGTATGGGTGTATGGGTGCATGGGTGTATGGGTGTATGGGTGCATGGGTGTATGGGTGCATGGGTGCATGGGTGTATGGGTGCATGGGTGTATGGGTGCATGGGTGTATAGGCGTGTTGGGTTTTAAAGCGTCTCCCTCGTTGAAGGTTCACACCACTGCACATGCACATGAGAACACGCAGTGGAAGTGTGTGTGTGTGTGTGTGTGTGTGTGTGTGTCTGACCCTGTTGGGCGATCGTCCTCTTCTGCTCTTGGTCCTCGGTGCACTGGTACATGTCACTGTAGGCCCGAGCCAGTCTCCATAGGAAGTCTCTGCTGTCTCCGTACTGATCAAACACACATAGGATCAGGTGTTAAACACTGATGGTGCGGACACATGTCACTATAACCCTTTCATGCATGAATTATGAGACCCTCATTCACGATTTTTTTTTTTGCTAAATTCAAGCAAAAAAATCTGCCAATGGAACAAGTGAAAATGATCTTGTTCAGAGTTCTTGAAATCAGATTTTCCAGATCTGTTGTCTAAAAATCAGTTCTTATATCTCACTGAGAAGTTCCTCTTTAGGTGATTATGTCTGATTTTAAGTGTGACGAGATATTTGGACTAGAAATGAGAAAAATACACTCAGGAAGATTTAGATTTTTTCAAGTGAGAAACATGCATTTACTGACATACTGTGTGAAAACTATGAAATAAAAACATTTTTAATGCCACTAATCTGATGTTTTCTCACATTTTAACATACTCTAATACTAGTCATTACTCAGATCATATGCAAAAAAAAAACAACTACTTTTTGTTTAAAAAAAACTCCTGCTAATTACAGTCTAATAACAATTATCAATTGATTTACACAAATATTTTACTGCTAGGAATGAGGCACTCGATGTGGCTGCAGCTATGATCTAACTCTTCACTATTTTGTATTTTTATGTATTTATTTGAAATATCCAACATGTCATGAAATTTAGAAAAGATCTGTGGGATGGAGTTGGTTAGGGTTAAGGGGCTATAAAATAGGCAGGTGTTTTGTGTTATTTTTCTTCTATCTTTTATTGTTTTAGGTGTGACTGTCAGTTGTGGTTCCACCTTCATCAGGACTGTTCCTACCTCCAGAGGTGGAACCAAAGGATCCACCATTTCATTTACACAGATGACAGAACAGAAGAAGGGGGGAATATTCCAGATCAGAAGTGTAAAAGGGGCTAATAATGCCTGTGTCTGTCCTGCTTTTACATAATCCAAATGTCCAAAAGTGTCCCCTTTGTTTGGGCCAGCAGCATCAGAACCAGCGACACCAACAGACTGGATCCAGAAGGAATGGATCTGAAGTAGGTCTGAGGATGGACTATTTACAGACCGTGGTTAAACACACTGATCTCCATCATGGATAATGATGAGCACCATCTCCACCACACACTGGACACACACCTTCTAATACATTATGTATAGTGTGTTTGCTCTGGTGTTCCATTTATATTCTTATATTCTGGTTTTACTGTTTGTCATATTGCTGCTGCTGCACTACAGTTTCAGTTTGGGATCAATAAAGTCTATCTATCGAAGAATCTGTCTGTCTGTGTGTCTAGGGTTGACGGAGCCTGAACACCACACAAACACAAACACTACACTCTGGTTTGTCTTCTCAATAAAACACATAAAAACAAACATATTTACAAATACAAACCACACAGATCATGTTAGAGATGATGCATGTTGACAGAATTAAAATGAGGAGATCCATCAGCACTGTAACTGTTATACTGTCCTGTCTATGTGGTCCATGTGGTCCATGTGGTTCCTGTGGTCCATGTGGTCCCTGTGGTCCCTGCTCTGACTGTTACGCCGCATTTCCACAACATGGTACCGACTCGACTCGACTCGACTCGACTTGGCCTTTTTTTGCGTTTCCATTACTTAAAAGGACCTGGAATCTGGTACCTGGTACTAGTTTTTTGGTCTCACCTCCGCTGAGGTTCCAGGACTGGGGACCACATACTAAAAGGTGACACTGTGTAAACACTGCAGACCACTGATTGGTCAGAGTCGTCTCTGTGACCCGCCCTTTTACAGAGAACAGATGCAGAAGTTTCCAGTAAATCTGTCAGTAGGTGAATCCACATGAGGACAGTCTGTAAAACTACACCATGGTTTGTCCAGGAGGTTCAGACGCAAACATTCAGCAGGAGTTTGACCAGACAACAGGCAACCAGTGAGTTTATCAGCAACTGTGAGCAGAGCACACAGAAGGAACGCACCGCATCGCTATGACGACCAGGTACTGGAAAGTGGGGAGTATCTGGAATGGAAACGGTCTGGAATAGGACCTGGTACCAGAGTGGAAAGGGTCTGGAATAGGACCTGGTACCAGAGTGGAGTCGAGCCGCTTCCACGTAGTGGAAACGTAGCATTATACTGTCCTGTCCCTGTGGTCCCTGCTGTAGTCCCTGCTGTGGTCCCTTCTGTAGTCCCTTCTGTAGTCCCTTCTGTAGTCCCTGCTGTGGTCCCTTCTGTAGTCCCTGCTGTGGTCCCTGCTGTAGTCCCTGCTGTGGTCCCTGCTGTAGTCCCTTCTGTAGTCCCTGCTGTAGTCCCTGCTGTAGTCCCTTCTGTAGTCCCTGCTGTGGTCCCTTCTGTAGTCCCTGCTGTGGTCCCTGCTGTGGTCCCTGCTGTAGTCCCTTCTGTAGTCCCTGCTGTAGTCCCTTCTGTAGTCCCTGCTGTGGTCCCTGCTGTGGTCCCTGCTGTAGTCCCTTCTGTAGTCCCTGCTGTAGTCCCTTCTGTAGTCCCTGCTGTGGTCCCTGCTGTGGTCCCTGCTGTAGTCCCTGCTGTGGTCCCTGCTGTAGTCCCTTCTGTAGTCCCTTCTGTAGTCCCTGCTGTAGTCCCTGCTGTGGTCCCTGCTGTAGTCCCTTCTGTAGTCCCTTCTGTGGTCCCTGCTGTGGTCCCTGCTGTGGTCCCTTCTGTAGTCCCTGCTGTAGTCCCTGCTGTAGTCCCTTCTGTAGTCCCTGCTGTGGTCCCTGCTGTAGTCCCTGCTGTGGTCCCTGCTGTAGTCCCTGCTGTAGTCCCTTCTGTAGTCCCTTCTGTAGTCCCTGCTGTGGTCCCTGCTGTGGTCCCTGCTGTAGTCCCTGCTGTGGTCCCTGCTGTGGTCCCTGCTGTGGTCCCTGCTGTAGTCCCTGCTGTGGTCCCTGCTGTGGTCCCTGCTGTAGTCCCTGCTGTAGTCCCTTCTGTAGTCCCTGCTGTGGTCCCTGCTGTGGTCCCTGCTGTGGTCCCTGCTGTGGTCCCTGCTGTGGTCCCTTCTGTAGTCCCTGCTGTAGTCCCTGCTGTAGTCCCTTCTGTAGTCCCTGCTGTGGTCCCTGCTGTAGTCCCTGCTGTGGTCCCTGCTGTAGTCCCTGCTGTAGTCCCTTCTGTAGTCCCTTCTGTAGTCCCTGCTGTGGTCCCTGCTGTGGTCCCTGCTGTGGTCCCTGCTGTGGTCCCTGCTGTGGTCCCTGCTGTAGTCCCTTCTGCAGTCCCTTCTGTAGTCCCTGCTGTGGTCCCTGCTGTAGTCCCTGCTGTGGTCCCTGCTGTAGTCCCTGCTGTGGTCCCTGTTGTAGTCCCTTCTGTAGTCCCTGCTGTGGTCCCTGCTGTAGTCCCTGCTGTGGTCCCTGTTGTAGTCCCTTCTGTAGTCCCTGCTGTGGTCCCTGCTGTGGTCCCTGCTGTAGTCCCTGCTGTAGTCCCTTCTGTAGTCCCTTCTGTAGTCTCTTCTGTAGTCCCTGCTGTGGTCCCTGCTGTGGTCCCTGCTGTAGTCCCTGCTGTGGTCCCTGCTGTAGTCCCTGCTGTGGTCCCTGCTGTGGTCCCTGCTGTAGTCCCTGCTGTGGTCCCTGCTGTGGTCCCTGCTGTAGTCCCTTCTGTAGTCCCTGCTGTAGTCCCTGCTGTAGTCCCTGCTGTAGTCCCTGCTGTGGTCCCTGCTGTGGTCCCTGCTGTAGTCCCTGCTGTGGTCCCTGCTGTGGTCCCTGCTGTAGTCCCTGCTGTAGTCCCTGCTGTAGTCCCTGCTGTAGTCCCTGCTGTGGTCCCTGCTGTGGTCCCTGCTGTGCTCTGTAGTCCTCACCTGTGCTCTGTTGTCCATCAGCAGTCTGAATCCCTCTGCCTTCAGTTTGGCGTCTCCTGTGTGCAGGATGTCGCTCTGGGCCAACAGCAGAGCCAGTTCTCCACTGGGAGGGAGGAGGAGCTCACACACCGGCTGCAGCCTCCCAACACCTCCACCCTCCTCCTCCTCCTCCTCCTCCTCCTCCTCCTCCTCTTCCAGTCCTCTGTCCTCCTCTTCTTGGGAGTCTTCCTGCCGGAGGGTGAGGACAGTGGCACAGCTCCGATCCTCCTCCTCCTCCTCCTCCTCCTCCTCCGACTCCTGCTCCTTCTCTCCTTCTTCTCTGTCAGTGTCTCGGTCTGTGTAGTCTGACTCTGCGTAGGCTGTTGAGTACCTGGAACACACCAAGGTTATTATCATTAATGACAACTAACAAAATGACCAAAACTACAATTGTAAAAACATTTTTGTTAACTGAAATAAATAAAAACTATAATTAAAAGAAAAAAAAACATAACTAACTGAAACTGTATTGTGTGTTTACAAAACTAACTAAAACCAACAAAAATTATGGATAAAATTCCCTTCATTTTTGTCATTGTCAACATCGGATTGATACAAAAGTGATTTATTTCGCTCTATCAGTTTTCTCTGCTGTCACCCTACGACACTTTTTGCTCCGTCACTTGTGTTCACTTGTGGTTTCCAGTCGTCTTCTGGTCCCCACTCTACCTGGAAACATGGAGACTAAAGCAGCAGAGTCCTGTCTGGGATTGATTTGAATACGACGACAGAGAAGAAGAGAAAAAAGACCACTAAACTAAAATTAAACATTTAGAAAAAAATGGAAACTAATAAAAAACGAGCAAACCTGCTCTAAAAACTAATTAAAATGAACTGAATTAGAGAAAAAAAAAAGTCAAAACTAAATAAAACTAAACTATAATGAAAAATCCAAAACTATTAGAACCTTGGTCTGCACCGACCGCTAATACAACAAACCTTTTGAACCATCTAAAGTTGAACCACCACCATCTTCCATTGTGCAAAGCATTGTGCAGTGTGGAACATTGTGTAGGCTAGAACCGGGGCACATGGAAGGATTTGTTGCTTTGCTGGTTGTTCAATGATTTCTGCATGAAACTTGTGCATTTTGGCAAACTGTGCTTTGATTTTTGGAATATATTGTTCCTTTGCTCAGAGGAGCCTTTTTTAGTATTGACTTAATGTTGCGTATTGTTGGATGCGTGGTGTGACACTGCGGCTTAATGCTGGTTATCTGTGTGGCGCATGGTTGTTGCATTGTCATGCACAACCTGTGTATTCTATAGATGGCTGATGTATACAGAAGGCCTGAACTGAAACCTCACGGCACGCCACTGAATATATATATAATTTACCATGTTTCATACTACACTGAACATGCTTGAATTTATAATTTGCACTTTATGTGAGGTTTTTTTTTTTTATTGCTACGGTTCTGTGGCCAGTCCATAGCAGTTGAATTCCAGTGCACTATTTGTTTACAACAGGAAACACACATGAGTTTACAGTATACGTATCTGCATTCAAAGATTTTTTTTGTTTGGTACAAAAGTGAACATACTTTGTTTTAGTGTTTCAAAGCTTTACTTATGTTTAAAGAGTATATTTTACATTGTTTTGCAAGAAAAAAAAAACAACTTTAAGGTTAACAAACAATCTTTTAATAATCGTGATTTCAATTATTGCTAAAATAATCGTGATTATTGTTTTTTTCTATAATCGAGCAGCCCTACTGCTTCCTGTGTGTTTTTACTGCATATTTCACTTGCTGGTGTTTCTACACATCCCAAAAAAGTGTCTGAACTGAGCCACACCAACTCTTCTATTTCTCACTCTTTAATGGGTGGTATTCCGTTACACCCCCATGGTCCCAGGCTCTGTTTACATGCAGATCCATTGCCAGTCCACGTGGACTACCTACCCTCCCTCACTGGTTTCTTCGTAGGTGCTGGCCACTCCCTGGCTGGCGGTGAAGTAGATGGAGCTGGAGCTGGTGGAGTCGGTGCGCTCCCTGTGGATCAGGTGGCGTCGTCGACGGACGCGCTGACTGTCCTCCACTCCTTTCCTGTACGCCACAAAAACATGATGTGTCAACTGAACAGTTCAACACACAGGACAGACAGAAGGGGTGTGACGTTTACCCCCCCATCTGGAATACCCTTCAGCTGGAGCTGAAATGAACTGAGCTCATCAAACTCTAAGGTTTTTCAACCATTTTACAGACTAGACAGTGAGAGTCAAATGGACAGTGTCTGTGTTTTGAAAATGCACTTTAAAAACTGTCAAACTTTTCTATTAAAACTAAATTATTGTTTGTTTTAATTTATTATTACCTGTCTTTTAAACCTGTATTCATTCATGGCATGCGCTGCTGACTCTATCTGGTCAAATAAAGGTTTTTTTTTTTTTTAAACTTAATTTTTATTAAATTTTCTTTTTTTTTTTCAGTACAGTACAATTACACATTCAATTACACAGTTCAATTAATTTCTTTTCCCCCTACACAGCTGCAAATATATTCTCATACACCTCCACAGACACATATAATGAAATTTAAGAAAGCAGTAATAATTATAGCAAACAATGATTACTTCAAAAAACAAAAAAAATATAAATAAATAAATAAATAAAAATAAAAAGGCTGTAGATATAGATCTTCGACAGAGGTAGATTGACAGCACTTTGATAACATGGAGTGTTCTTGCAACACCAGTAAATATTATTGCAGTAGTAAAGGTAACATAGGTTCCCATCTTTTAGTAAATATGGTTTTCTGAAGCCGGAGCAGGTGTGTGATCTGCTCCATCTGGTAAATATCCCAAACTTTTTGAATCCATGTATTATATGAGGGAGGTTCTGGTTTCATCCAGCTGATGGTTGTAGACTTTAAGGCAGCGGTGAATAATATATTCAAAAGGTATTTATCTGCTTTTCTATCCAGACCTTCAGGTATTACTCCCAAAACTGCCACTGTGAAGCTTTGTGGGATGTTCATTTTAAAAACCTCCTTCACGGCATTGAACACCTCCCTCCAAAACACACTTAACTTAGGACAAACCCAAAATATATGAGTGTGATTAGCTCTATGGGCTCCGCAGTTCCTCCAGCATGAGCTGGGATGTTGGGGATCCATTTTAGACATTATTTCTGGTGTTCTGAAATATCTAATGATTATTTTCCATTTGAATTCCCTCCATGTATTAGAATTTGTAACCAGATGTGCCTCCGTACATACATCGCGCCAGTCATCCTCAGATATGTCCACGTTCGCCTCTGCCTCCCATCTCCCTCTTATCTGCGAGGAGTTATTTTGATTCATAAATAAGAAAATATTATACAATTTAGAAATTACTTTCTTTTCTCCATCACCAGTTTGTAACTCTATCACATACTTTTCTAGGGGTGTAGGTTTTGCGAATTTATCCCATTCCTTGTGAGTCATCAGAAAAGTTCTAAGTTGCAAATACCTAAAAAAATTTGAACTGGGGAGATCAAAGTCATCTTTCAACTGCTCAAATGTCTTAAATATCCCACCATCAAACAGCTGATGCAGGTAAATCAGTCCCTTTTCTGACCATTTTTTAAAGCTGTTGTCTAGATTATTGGGTGTAAAAGACTTCATGTAGCCAATATTTATCAAAGGTGAAATTAACTTTGGGAGCTTAAATGCACACTTTATTTTACTCCATATTTTAAAAGTGACCCTGGTCCAGTCGGACATCTCTCCAGTGGGTGCATCTAGAAAGGGCATGCTTTGTAAGGGATCTTGACATTGTTGTTTTTCAATATTAACCCATCGTGTGTTTGTGTTGTCCTGAATCCATCCTATCAAGGGTTTCATTTGTGCAGCCCAAAAGTAAAATTTTAAATTTGGTAGGTTGAGGCCTCCACTGGACTTTGATAATTGTAGAGTTTTAAGTCTAATTCTAGGACGCTTATTTTGCCATATGAATTTTGACAACATTTTATCCAAATTGTTGAAAACAAGCTTAGGAATATCTATGGGCAACATCTGAAATAAATAGAGAAGTCGTGGCAGAACGTTCATGCGGATGCTTTCAATACGTCCCAGCAGAGAAAGAGGGAGCACAGACCAACGATCCAGGTCTCCTTTTATGCACTGGATTATTTTGATATAATTAGCATCATAAAGGTTCTGTAGGGATAAGGGAATAAATATACCAAGATATTTAATACCATCACTGGGCCATTTAAAACCAGTCTGAAGTTTTACGTTTTGGGGTATCTTGCCATTGATGTCCATAGCCTCTGTTTTATCAATATTTACCTTATATCCTGAGTAGTATCCAAATTCATTAATTAAAGTCTTAAGATGTGGTATTGTAGATGCCAATTCTGTTAGATATAGCAATACATCATCTGCATATAGTGACAATTTATGTTCCTCAGTATTTATCATAATTCCTTTTATGTTAATATTATCTCTGATGAGTTGGGCAAATGGTTCAATGCTGATGGCAAAAAGCAATGGTGATAGAGAACAGCCCTGTCTACAGCCGCGTTCCAGTTTAAATCTCTGTGATATATAGCCATTGACTTTAACGGAAGCCTGGGGGTCTGAATAGAGTGTTTGAATCCAGTTTATAAAGTTAGGTCCAAATCCAAAGCGTTTTAAAGTTTGAAATAAAAATTGCCATGACACACGGTCAAATGCTGTCTGAGCATCCAAAGATAAAATCATTGACTCTGATTTCTTATCTTTTTGATATGATATTATATTCAGCAGGCGTCGTAAATTATCCCCATAATATCTTCCAGCAATGAATCCAGTTTGGTCAGGATGAATAATTTGAGTTATCATTTGGTTGACTCGTTTAGCCAATATTGCTGTCAATATTCGCACATCTCCATTTAGCAGTGATATTGGTCTATAGGACTGGCATTCGGTCGGATCTTTGCCCTCTTTATGTATTACTATGATGGTTGCATCTGTCCAGGAAGGTGCCACGGTTTTAGAGTAAAGTGCGTAGTGATATGCTTTTAACAATAGGGGGGAAAGTATATCACTAAAAGTTTTATAAAATTCATTAATGTAGCCATCTGGCCCTGGGGTTTTATTATTTTTTAGTGTTGAGATCACCTGCTTGATCTCCCATTCTTCAAATGGTTTATCTAGATCCCTAGCAGTCGTTTCAGTCAATTCTGGTAATTTTATGTTTTTTAAGAAATCTGCAATTTTTTTATCATCAGTGCAAGTATCTGTATTTTTATATAGGAATTTATAGAAAAGTGCAAAGGATTCTGCTATTTCATCTGGTTTTGTAACAAAAGTACTTTGTGATTTTATTTTTTGCACTATATTAGATGACTTTTGTTTTCTTAATTGGAAAGCTAATAATCTGCTTGCCCTATTGCCGTGCTCATAATATTTTTGTTTGGTAAATCTTAAATTTCCTTCAAGCTTATCTGATAGTAGACTATTAAGTTCTCTACGTGTTGTATTTAATTGTTTTAGTAAACTATTTGATGCAGACTGTTTATGATTATATTCTAATTCTTTTATTTTATCTTCTAATTCTCATTGTTTGGCTTCCTTCTGTCTTTTCCTAGCACATGTAAATGAAATAATGCGACCTCTAAGGAATGCTTTGGCACAGTCCCATATGATAAGGGGGGATGTTACCGATGAAATATTAGTGTCCATGTAATTCTTAAGCTCTGTTTTGATGAAGGAGTTAAATTCTCTGTCATTTAGGAGGGATGCATTTAGTCTCCATTGTTTAGAGGATGATCTCTGGCCTATATCCCACTTTAATTCTATAGGTGCATGATCAGATAATGTAATAGGTAGTATTTTAATATCAGATATTCTATATTGGTCTTTCTTAGACGTAAAGAAATAATCAATTCTTGAATATGATGCATGTCTGTTTGAGTAGAATGTGAAATCTCTACTTCCAGGGAATTTGCTCCTCCATACATCAACAAGGCCAGCCTCTGCGCATTGATATTTGAGCATTTTACTCGTCAAATAAAGGTTTAATAAAAAAAGTAACATCCCAGTTATTTTACACTGAACAAAAATATACCCCCCCCCCCCATGTGACACTTTACATGTTTAATATCATTAGATGATGCACAATAAATTAAATCAGACACAGTTTATGTAGTCGATCAGTGTGTGGTCCAGGTTAGGGTCTGTTAGAACACAATAGTGGTGTGTGGCGTTCAGGGACATTCATGTGTCCACGGTAGGGGACATTTTAAACTAATCACCACTCAGTATGTTGAGTGTCCACTGTTGTCTTCACATAGAGACCAAGGTTATTACCATTAACGAAAGAATTCTTTCATGCTTGGACGTTGCTTTAACTCTATATTAAATCTGTTCCACAGTCTCACCCTGCTGACTGAAACACAAAATCCCTTCCTAGTAGTGCGTATTAAGTGAATTTTAAAGTTAATTTTCCCCCTTAAATTATAACCCCCCTCATGAACACTGAATAATTTCAGTATATTTGTTGGTAAAAGATTATTTTTAGCTTTGTACATTATTTGAGCTGTTTGATCGTCCACAATGTCTGTGAACTTGAGTAATTTTGACTGTAAGAATAATGAGTTAAATATTCAGTGAATGCTCCTCCTGCCCTCATGCATTAGTAACTCAGCTGATCCACTACCACTCACTTCACATCCTGGATGATCTGCAGGGCAATGTCCTGCAGCCCTCCCCTCAGCTCGGCCACCTCTGAGCGCAGCGACGCCACGCAGTTCAGGACCTGGTCCAGCTGGTTCCTGAGCTGCAGCTGCTGCTCCGGGGACAGACCCTGGACCACGGCCTCCACCGCCTCCAGAGCCTCCTGCTGGGCCTCGGCCTCTGCAACACAGTCCCACATGTCTGTTCAATTCAGTACCACTGCTCTGTCCAACACAGTCCCACATGTCTGTTCAATTCAGTACCACTGCTCTGTCCAACACAGTCCCACATGTCTGTTCAGTTCAGTACCACTGCTCTGTCCAACACAGTCCCACATGTCTGTTTGGTTCAGTACCACTGCTCTGTCCAACACAGTCCCACATGTCTGTTTGGTTCAGTACCACCGCTCTGTGCAACACAGTCCCACATGTCTGTTTGGTTCAGTACCACCGCTCTGTCCAACACAGTCCCACATGTCTGTTTGGTTCAGTACCACTGCTCTGTCCAACACAGTCCCACATGTCTGTTTGGTTCAGTACCACTGCTCTGTCCAACACAGTCCCACATGTCTGTTTGGTTCAGTACCACCGCTCTGTGCAACACAGTCCCCATGTCTGTTTGGTTCAGTACCACCGCTCTGTCCAACACAGTCCCACATGTCTGTTTGGTTCAGTACCACTGCTCTGTCCAACACAGTCCCACATGTCTGTTTGGTTCAGTACCACTGCTCTGTCCAACACAGTCCCACATGTCTGTTCAATTCAGTACCACTGCTCTGTGCAGGGACGCTGCTTCTGACTGTTGGATTCACTCCTGGCTCTGGCTTTCTAGGACACCACATACGATGTCCTGAAATGTGTCAATACAATCAGAAGTCTGTATTTACAGTATTGTACAGGAAGCTCTTTTAGAGGAAATTCTTGTTGGTGCATTTATGGATCCACTGTGATCTGGAGTTGTGTTAATAATAACAGATAGAATATTGCAGAAATTGTTCAAATTTTAGTTCCAAACTCCAAAATTAACCAATATTCTGCCTGTTTCCAAATGTTTATGTAACATTGTGTGCAAATGTACATGTATAAATAATAAGTCAAGGCATAATATTGTTAAAATTGCACTGATTTTTCTAATGAAATTTCTGTTTTTTTCAGGTTATTCACATTTTTTGGGAAAATGTAAATATTTTCATACTAGAAAAACTTGGATTTGTCATTATGTATAGGTTATTAAGTCATTATTTTACTGGTCTGGCCCATTTGAGATCAAATTGGGCTGAATATGGAACTGAACCAAAATGAGTTTGACAGCCCTGTGAGTTAGAGGTACATTCACATCTGCAATTTTTTGCTAAGGCCAGTGTTTTATAATACATTTATAATTCTTTAACGAAGATGTTGATGTAGGAAGGGATCTGGAGAACTTTGCCTTATGAACATGATATTTGCTCATCAGTATAATTAGATTAAGTGAAACAAATAACATTACACTGTGACAATATTTACATTTACAAAACTATTCTTTCACAATAAAATACAAAAAAAAAAAAAACATAAATAAAAACAAGATGAACAACCCCAAATGTGCAATTTGAACAATATTCTGCCTGTTCCCAAATGTTATGGAACACTGTGTATAAATGTACATGTATAAATAATAAGTTGAGGCATAATATTGTTAAAATTGCACTAATTTTTCAAATGAAATTTATGTTTTTTCAGGTTATTCACATCTTTTTGTAAAATGTAATATTTTCATAATTTAATTGGAGGGTTTTTGTTCTAAAACAAAAAGAAAAACTGGATTTGTCATTATTTATAGATTATTAAGTCATTATTTTACTGGTGTGGCCCACTTGAGATCAAATTGGGCAAAATATGGAACTGAACTAAAATGAGTTTGACAGCCCTGAGTTAGAGGGTATGTTCACATTTGCGATTTTTTTTGCTAAGGCTAATGTTTTATAATGCATTTATAATTCTTTAAAGAAGATGCTGATGTTAGGAAGGGATCTGGAGAACTTTGCCTTATGAACATGATATTTGCTCATCAGTAGGATTAGATGAACCCTTTCATTCATACTGGTCACTCCAGTGGACAGTTCTTCTCCAGCTGTTCTCTTGTATATTCATGGGTTTTGTTGTTTTAGTTTAATGTCAGCCAACACAGTGGAGGCATGTGCACCATCCTATATACTGTAATTCATACAATTACTGCAACTTTGCGGTTCTTGATAAACCTGATCTGCTGTAACATGTTTGAGTGTAAATCAGTTGGTAATTGTTATTAGACTGTAATTAACAGTTTTCTTAATCTAAAAGTTTTTTTTTGCATATCATCTTCATAGTGTGAGTAATAACTAATATTAGAGTAGTTAAAATGTGAGAAACATCAGATTAGCTGCATGAAAAAATGCTTTTATTTAATAGTTTTCACACAGTTTATCACTTTCTGATGATGGGTTTTAACCCTTTCATGCATGAATTATGAGAATTATTCCTGAGTGTTTTTATTTCTCTTTAGGCATTAAAAAAAATGCGTTTGAAAAAATGTATGAGCCTGTTTTTCATGGAGTTTCAGCTGGACACCATGCGTTTAATATTTCAAGCAAAGAAACATATTTACTGATATACTGTGTGAAATCTATGAAATAAAAAAGATTTTAATGATGCTAATTTGATGTTTTCTCACATTTTATCATACTCCAATACTAGTCAGTACTCACTTCATGAAGATAACATAAAAAATAACTTGTTTTAAAAAAATTAAATTAACCCTTTCATGCATAGTGGTCACTCCAGTGGTCAGTTCTTCTCCAGCTGTTCTCTTCTGTATTCATGTGTTTTATTGTTTTAGTTCCATATCAGCTGACACAGTGGACACTCATGCACCATCCCCATACACTAATATTCATACTGTTACTGTAACTTTGCTGTTTTTGATAAACCTGATCTGGATAAACATGTTTGAGTGTAAAAAAATTGCTTGTTTTTAATGCACGAACTATGTGCCAGTATTATTTTATTCTATTTATTGTCTTGTACTCCTAGCCTGTTTCATTATTATATACAGCCCTTTGGGACAGTAGTGTCTGTTTTTAAGTGTGCTATATAAATAAACCTTGACCTTGTTACTGTCATATCAGTACTGGACTCTTGTATGTTTTGTCTGTCTTGTGTGTCACTTCCTGTTTTATTTGTAGTTTCCCTCATGTGTCTTGTCTGGTGTCTTTACTTTCCTTTTGTGTTCACCTTTTACCTGATTACCTTACTCCTCCCTGATTGTCTCCACCTGTGTCCGATTGTCTTCCCGCCCTCTTCTGTATTTAAACCCTGTGTTCCCCTCAGTTAGTCGCCAGTTCGTATTCCTTCCTCGTGTTGTGTTTACTTACCAGCGATTCTCTGAACCTGTTCGTCTGAAAGTCTGTTCGTTCCTGACCCGGTTTGTTCCTCGACTTCTGAGCCTGCCTGATCCCTTCCTGTACCTCTGCCTGATTCTGCCTCACTGGTTTTCGACTTTTTGCCTGGACTCACGGTTAGTGCTTTGCTTTATCCCCATGTACCGTTGCCTGTTTTTTGGATCCTCTGTGTATGACCTGGTCTGTCCCCTGACTCTTCTCTGCTTACTCCTAGTCGGGTTCCCCTCGTGTGCTCCCGACCCGGGCAGAGAACTCCCCTTGCTGGTCTCGGACGCCGTGACGAACTCACACAGTCTGACCTGCGAAGACTCCTTAATGAAACCTTTTTGTAAACTGTTAATCCTGTCCGTGTTTAATAATCACTCATTATCTTTACTCCTGTCTGTTGGTTGTGCATTTGGGTCCAAGTCTTGTGTCTCTGGTTCTAACAGTACGAACTGGCCAAGCATGGACCCAAGCCAACCTAGACCAGGTCAGGGAGGCTATCCGCTCGCAGGGGCAACGGTTGGGGGGGCACGAGCAAGTGCTACACTCTCTCATGGACAAGATGAACCAATTATCGGTCCAGATGTCCCAGATTTCTAACACCCGGTCTCCTGAACCTAGTTCCCCTGTCGAACCAGTGGCGGCGGCGTCTACGGTTCGTTCCGCCGACGAACCTAACATTCCCCCGCCTAACAAGTATGCTGGAGACCCTGACACCTGTAGAAACTTTTTACCCAGCTCCAGCTGATTTTGAGGCTCAGCCTCGCCGTTTTTCTGGTGACGCAACTAGATTGCTTATGTTGCTAGTTTACTGGAGGGTCCCCGTTAAGTATTTTAACGCTCTTTTTGAGAGTGGTTCACCGGTCACACTTCCTTTGACAGTTTATGCTTGGAATTAAAGCGTGTGTACGATCACCCAGTACGGGGGCAGCAGGCGGGGCAACAGCTTATGAGGTTAAGACAGGGAGTTTGTCTATCCGGCAATACATAAGCCATTTCCGTTCTCTGTCTGTCGAGGCAGGGTGGAACGAACTATCTCTAATAAGTGCTTTTCAGTCTGGTCTCAATCGCACCATCGGTCGGGAGATGGCTCTCCGGTGGGAGCTGCAGACGCTGGAGGAGGTCATCGCGGGCGGCCATCCACCACTTTGGACCAGATGTCTGTTTGGCAGGCGGAACCCGCAGACGAACGACCGGCTGCCAGTCCCTCACCTTCCCATCTCCCTCCACCGGCGGCCGAGGCCGGTGACGGCGTTAAAGGAGAGGCCATGCAGTTAGGTCGCACCAGGTTATTGGCGGAGGAACATCGGCGCCGACTGGCGGCGGGTCTTTGCCTCTACTGTGGTCAGGAGGGTCACCGGGTGAGAACATGCCCTAACAAGAATAAATCCTCTCCAGGTGAGGATAAGTTGCTTAGTCGGACTCTGTGTATGTCCAGTCTGTCCCGTCAGCTTCCCTGGTAGCTGCCTCTGCTACTGAATCTCTGTCTTTACAGGCACCCGGTTCTGATAGACTCCGGCTCGGACGCCAACCTGATGGACGACCAACTCGCCCTTAAGCTGGGTCTCGCCCTATCTTCTCTCGAGTGACCACTAGAGGCACGAGCACTGGATGACCACATCATCTGCAGGATTACCCATCAGACCCAGCCTGTGACTGTCCGTTTTGCTGACGGACACACGGAGTCCCTCTCCTTCCACGTTTATCACTCTGCGGCTCACCCTCATCCTGGGTTTCCCTTGGCTCCAGCGGCATAAATCCCCAGCTGGACTGGAGTACGGGGGAGGTCCGGTCCTGGGGTAAAGACTGTTTTTCTTGTGGAATTGAACACAATGACTCTGATTTTTTGTCCCCAGCTGATTCTGTTTCGGTGGCTCCGGTCCAGGTGGCCTCTGAAGAAATGACGGATTTTCCAGCGCTGAATAAGGTGCCCGTACAATATCATGACCTTAAACAGGTTTTCAGTAAGTCCCGAGCCACCTCTTTACCTCCGCACAGGCCATATGATTGTGCTATAGACCTTCGCCCTGGCTCCTGTCCCCCTAGGGGGAGGTTATATTCTCTGTCTGGTCCTGAGACTGCTGCTATGCAGAAATACATAGACGAGTCATTAGCAGCAGGTCTAATTCGGCCCTCCTCGTCCCCGGCGGGGGCGGGGTTCTTTTTTGTGGATAAGAAAGACAAGACCCTGTGACCCTGTATTGACTATAGAGGACTCAATGATATTACTATTCGTAACCGTTATCCACTTCCTCTGATGTCATCAGCATTCGAGCTTTTACATGGCGCTCGAATCTTCACCAAATTAGACCTCAGAAACGCTTATCACCTGGTTAGAATAAGGGAGGGGATGAGTGGAAGACCGCTTTTAACACCCCTAGCGGTCACTATGAGTATTTGGTGATGCCTTTTGGCCTGACTAACGCTCCAGCTGTTTTTCAGGCTTTGGTCAACGATGTCCTTCGGGACATGTTGAATCAGTTTGTTTTTGTCTATCTGGACGATATTTTGATCTTCTCCCCAGATGAAGAGACACATGTCCTACACGTTCGACAGGTCCTACAAAGACTCCTGCAAAACCAGCTTTATGTCAAAGCTGAGAAGTGCGAGTTCCACCACATCGGTGTCTTTCCTAGGCTTCATTATCAGTGAAGGAAGCGTCCAGATGGACCGGATAAGATCAGTGCGGTGAGGGATTGGCCGACCCCTGCTTCTCGTAAGGAGGTACAAAGATTCCTAGGTTTCGCTAATTTCTACCGCAAGTTTATTCGGGGTTTCAGCAATGTGGCTGCCCCTTTACATGCCCTCACCTCTCCTAAGACTACTTTCAGGTGGAGCCCTGAGGCGGAAGAGGCGTTTGTCCGTCTTAAGAGGGCTTTCACCACGGCTCCCATCCTGTCCGTTCCTGACCCTGCTTTGCAGTTTGTGGTTGAGGTTGATGCTTCTGATGTGGGAGTGGGAGCCGTCATTTCCCAGAGATCCCCGAGTGATGGCAGACTTCATCCCTGTGCCTTCCTGTCGCGGAGGTTATCTAAACCGGAGAGGAATTATGACATCGGTAACCGGGAGTTGCTGGCCATTAAGGTGGCGCTGGAGGAGTGGAGGCATTGGCTGGAGGGAACGGAGATTCCATTTTTGGTCTGGACCGACCACAAGAACTTGGAGTATCTGCGGTCAGCAAAGCGGCTGAACTCTCGTCAGGCCAGGTGGGCTCTTTTTTTTACCCGGTTCAATTTTTCCCTTTCCTATCGGCCGGGTTCTAAGAACGGTAAACCGGATGCTCTGTCCAGAAGATTTCCCCCACTAAATCTGTTTCTGAACCTGTCACTATTTTACCTGGTTCCTGTGTGGTGGGGGCTTTTCACTGGTCTATTGAGAAGACGGTTATTGAAGCTCTTAAGGACTGTGATGTGCCGGTGGGGGTACCTCCTGGTCGGTTTTTGTCCCTGTGTGTGTCCGTCCTCAGGTGATCCTGGGCTCATACCTCCAAGATGTCGTGCCACCCAGGGGTTCAGCGCACCATGTTCGTCATAAGGCAACGTTTCTGGTGGCCTAATATGGAGAAGGAGGTTTCGGAATATGTGGCGGCATGTCCCACCTGTGCGTCATGCAAGACGTCGCATGCGGCACCTGCGGGCCTGTTACGGCCCTTTCCGGTCCCCAAGAGACCCTGGTCGGCCATCTCCCTGGACTTTGTAACTGGTCTCCCATCTTCTGATGGCTACAATACGGTACTCACTATTGTAGATAGATTCTCTAAAATGGCCCATTTTGTGGCTATGCCCAAACTCCCCTCCGCTAAAGAGACGGCAGAGGCGGTCCTGTTTAAGTCTGTAGAATCCATGGTTTCCCAGAGATGTGGTTTCTGATAGAGGACCTCAGTTTGTGGCCCGTTTCTGGCGAGCTTTTTGCGCCCTCATTGGGGCATCTGTTAGTCTGTCCTCTGGTTATCATCCCCAGACCAACGGCCAGACGGAGCGGGTCAACCAGGTGCTGGAGTCCGGCCTGCGGATTTTGGCCACTCACAGCCCAGCGTCCTGGAGTCGCAGCTCATGTGGTGGAGGTCGCGCACAATTCCCTTCCCTGTGCCTCCTCAGGACTCTCCCCGTTCCATGTGGTCTACGGATATCAGCCACCCCTGTTCTCCGCTTCTGAGAGGAGGTCAGCGTTCCCTCGGCCCAAGCCCTTATCCGCCGCTAGGAGGACCTGGTTACAGGCCAGACGGGCTTTGTTAAAGTCGACCGGCTACTACAAGACCATGGCTGACCGTCACAGAACTCCGGCACCGTCCTACCAGCGGGACCAGCGGGTGTGGCTTTCCACGCGCCATCTGCCTCTGAGGGTGGAAAGCCGTAAGCTGGCTCCCAGGTTTGTTGGACCTTTTCCTGTCTCTAAAGTGATTAACCCTGTGTCTGTCCGCCTACGGCTACCTAGGACCATGAAGATCCACCCCACGTTCCACGTCAGCCAGGTCAAGCCTTGTAAGGAGAGCCGACTGGTACCCCCCACCCAGCCCCCACCACCACCCCGGATCGTGGATGGAGGACCAGCATGCTGTGCGTCGTCTTCTGGCGGCCCGTCGCCGTGGCCGTGGTTTTCAGTATCTGGTGGACTGGGAGGGCTACGGGCCGGAGGAACGGTCCTGGGTACCGGCGTCCTTCATTCTGGACCCGGACCTCATCAGGGACTTCCATCAGCGCCATCCTGAGGTCCTGGGCCGTCTGGAGCCGTCCCCTAGAGGGGGGGGTACTGTCATATCAGTACTGGACTCTTGTATGTTTTGTCTGTCTTGTGTGTCACTTCCTGTTTTATTTTGTAGTTTCCCCATGTGTCTTGTCTGGTGTCTTTACTTTCCTTTTGTGTTCACCTTTTACCTGATTACCTTCTCCGCCCTGATTGTCTCCACCTGTGTCCAATTGTCTTCCCGCCCTCTTCTGTATTTAAACCCTGTGTTCCCCTCAGTTGTGCCAGTTCGTATTCCTTCCTTGTGTGTGTTACTTACCAGCGATTCTCTGAACCTGTTCGTCTGCCTGTCTGTTCGTTCCTGACCCGGTTTGTTCCTCGACTTCTGAGCCTGCCTGATCCCTTCCTGTACCTCTGCCTGATTCTGCCTCACTGGTTTTCGACTTTTGCCTGGACTCACGGTTAGTCTTTGCTTTTCCCCATGTACCATTGCCTGTTTTTTGGATCCTCTGTGTATGACCTGGTCTGTCCCCTGACTCTTCTCTGCTTTATCCTAGTCGGGTTCCCCTGTGTGCTCCCGACCCGGGCAGAGAACTCCCTTGCTGGTCTCGGACGCCGTGACGAACTCACACAGTCTGACCTGCGAAGACTCCTTAAAGAAACCTTTTGTAACTGTTAATCCTGTCCATGTTGAATAAACACATTATCTTTACTCCTGTCTGTTGGTTGTGCATTTGGGTCCAAGTCTTGTGTCTCTGGTTCTAACAGTTACTGTTGTTAGACTGTAATTAACAGTTTGGTTTTTTTTAAACCAAAAAGTTTTGTTTTTGTTTTTGTTTTTTTTTGCAAATTATTCCATGAAGTGAGTAATAACTAGTATTAGAGTATGTTAAAATGTGAGAAAACATCAGATTAGCAGCATTAAATCTTTTTTATTTCATGGATTTTACCAGTGTCACAGTAAATGCATGTTTCTTTGCTTCAAAATGAAATGCATGGTGTCCAGCCAAGTGGACATTTTTGCTACTCCATGAACAACAGGTTCATAAAAAAATTTAATTCGCTTTTTTTTTTTTCCCCATGCCTAAAGAGGAATAAAAACAATTGGGGGGAAAAAAATCTAGATTTAAGGATCTCATAATTCATGTATGAAAGGGTTAAAACGCAATATCAGAAAGTGATATACTGTGTAAAAACCATGAAACAAAAGCATTTTTCATGCAGCTAATCTGATGTTTTCTCATATTTTATCACACTCTAATACTAGTTCTTACGCACTTCATGGAGATAATATAAAAAAAAAAACCTTTTTGTTTAAGAAAACTTATAACTACAGTCTAATAACAATTAGCAACTGATTTACACTCAATCATGTTAGTGCAGATCAGGTTTATCAAGAAGTTACAGTAACAGTATGAATGCGTATGGGATGGTGCATGAGCGTCCACTGTGTTGGCTGATATGGAACTGAAACAACAAAATCCATGAATATACAAGAGAACAGCTGGAGAAGAACTGTCCACTGGAGTGACCAGTATGAATGAAAGGGTTAAATTCATGTTTCTGTGCTTCAAAAATTAAACACATGGTGTCCAAATGAGTGGACATTTTTGTAACTCCATGAAAAATAGGATCATAAAAAATAAATAAATAATAAATCTATCTCATTGGTTTTTTTCATGCCTAAAAAGGAATAAAACTCAGGAAAAGAAATCTCGACTAAGGTTCTCATAATTCATGCATGAAAGGTTAATAACAAATCAGGTTTATTAGAGCATTAAATGTACTTTCGTTTCCCTTGGGCGCGCGCACACACGCGCACACACTCACCCTGAGCATCCATGGTCTCGTGCGTCCGTTCATCTCCATCCGTCCATCGAACAGAACCGGAGCCGGTGTCCGGGCCTCTGACACCAGTCTGGGGCTCTTCTCCTACACATCTGTCTATAAATATGAGCTATCAAACCCAGCTGTGTGGCTCCCACGGCCAGTCCGATTAACCCGTTCCTGCCCAGGGCAGGTTCATGTCTGTGGATGAGGCGAACCTATCCTTCTGGTTAAGAAATGTCACTATCATACAACACTGACCATGACTGTGTGGAATCCTGCTGGAGCCCCACACAAACACATGCCTTTACTCAGAGTCTCATTTCAGAAAACATCCGGAGAAAATTCGCCTGACAGCATCCGTGCGCTGACGTTAGCATTAGCCGAATGACGTTAGCATTAGCCGAGTGACGTTAGCCTCCAGTCAGATGTTATGTCAGCTAACAAAAACACTTTTCCTTAACTTGATGCCAAAGCTGTAATTTCCGCCTCAGAACTCACGTATATTTAAGGACACACTTTAAAATTAAACTGATTTAGTTTACTGTTATTCGGTTAGTCGCACAGATGATGATGATGATGATGAACTGAAACTACATCCCATCAGTCCTGGTTCCACCTACGATCAAGAGGCTCGTGCGTGGTGGGAAAACTTCCGGTTAACCACTTTCAAAATAAACAACTTCCGGTTAGGATTTCCACAATAAAGAAGCAGCAGCAACAACAAGACAATATATACAAAGTACAAAACACAGCAATTACATTCCAAAGCATTAAGTACATACATGTGACAAAAACAAATATATGCCACTGAAACAAGGTTCTAATAGTTCTAATAGACATTTGGCCCCCAGGTTTACAGTTTATGGAGACCACAGGGAAATGTGGGAAAAGGAAGAATTCAGTTTAAAAAAAAATAAAAAATTATCACACTTGGATATGAAAGGTTGATCTTAGTGAATCTCCATTGAACCAAAACTGTTTCATCATGATGGAAAAGGTGGAGTATGACACAGGACTGTGGTATGAATGTGGGTGGAGCTCACCCAGCAGGTCAAAGCAGACCGACAGAAACATGAAACACCAAACTGGACACATGTTCAAATACACACAGTCAACAGCAGACAGTAAATCAGATGCTTTATAATCTAGATTTGTCATTTTATTAAATTCATGCTCTACCTCCCAGTATTTTAAATTCAAATGTGCAATAACTTGTTTTCCCTCTCAGTATCTTATTATATTATATTATTATTATTATTATTATTATTATTATTATATTATTCTTTTTTCTGATCAATACTCTATTTTACAAATGTGTATTTGTCTGTACAACAACTGTTTTTATATGTTTTGTCTGTGTTTATGGGTTTTGTTTTGTTTTTTTTAAATTCATATCTTTTTCTAACTCCGTGACTCAGAGAAATGCTCAAGAATTCCAATGGACCTATGCTGCAAATAAAGTTTATTCTATTCTATTCTATTCTATTCTATTCTATTCTATTCTATTCTATTTTATTCTATATTTTTATTCAAGGTTATTCTTTCATTAAAATCTCTTAAGGAACAACTGTTGTGTTTTTATCTGCTCTGAATACCCTGAAAGACTCATTAAACCTGCACTGTACAAAAAAAAAAAAAAAAAAAAAAAAAAAAAAAAAAATCTGTAATTTAACAGAATTTAGTTTTCCTGTATTTTTAAGATACAGGAAAATATCAATGAAATGACAAAAACAGACTGTGATTTTACATGTCAGATGTAAAATAACACGAAAAAACTGTAACTGTGAATAACCAAAAAAATTCAATTTTTTAAAAGAATGTTTTTCTTTTTTCACAGAAAAATACAGTTAAAATACATTTGCAAATATATCGTAATTTCACAAATGTTTCTTTCTATTTATGAGATTATACTGTTAATTTAAAGTTTAATACTGTAATAATATAATAATAATATAATATAATAATAATATAATAACATAATAATATAATAATGAAACGAGATAAAATTACTGACAGTTAACCGTTAAAGAACTATTTGTTCTGTCAGTTGAACCAGACTTGTTTTTAATTGACAAATATCTTGTGTAATTACAGGAGGTTTCACAACAAAAATGTTGAATAAATGTATTTTTGTGAATGTATAACATGTATAAGCACTGATAAACTGTCCAAATACAGTTTTTATCAGTGGATTGGACAACTGAGTCTCATTGAAAATTATTTATATTTATATTTATAGGGAATTGGATTGTTTTAATACATGTAAATATTCTTTATTAAACATTTACAGTAAAAAAAAAAAAGAAAAAAAATAGATGCAAAATCTCATGTAAAGTTACAAAAAAAACTATATTATAATTATAAAAAATTGCCATATTTTTATGAGATGGTTATTTTCCGTTATTTAACCGTATGTTTTTGGCACCCCTGCTGCTGGAATAATACCGTTTTTTATGCTTTTTTAAATGCTCTTCTTTTTTTTTTTTACAGCGTGGGACTGATATAAAGCTCTAATAAAGCAAGTAATTATTGGATGTTGTTTTAATTCTCAAGAATTGTGTTATTTAGTTGTGATTACTTGTGCCTTTTAATGTCTTTGTTCTTACATACAAACAGTGCGTTCACATTTTCTGCCCCTAAATTCATTATATATATCAGTCTGTAGATGTTACATTAGGACAATATTGTTCTAATTCGAACAATGATCCCATTATTTAAAAACAAAAGGGTAAAGGCAGGTCAGGATGTTAGCAGAATATTCCCACACACTGATATGTAGTTAAAACTGGTATGAGCAGGAATGTGAGATGAACAGGAAACGCTGTCGAAACTGTACCTAAATAAATACTTTTGGGTTTGGAGCGAACAAAGACATCTGACAAAAAAGAGGTGAACGTTTTCATCCTCTGACATTTTAAAGGTGAAAACGCACTTCCTACTCAGAGATAATCATCACATGAATGGACTGGAAAAATCCTTATTAGTTGCAGCTCTGGTTCCTCAGTAAAACAGTGTTGTAAGTTCATAATTATACAGGTCATATTTGACTTTTCCTTTACTTAAACATAAGAGTTTGCCCCTGCTTCAGTAAAGTTTATGTTCTCTGTAAACTTTGTGTGATATTTGTCCTCAGGGTGCTGCCCTTCAGGACCAGGATGGGGATTTGAAAAATGGCTCCCCTTCTGGATCCCCCTGGAACTGACCATGTGGTCTGGGAGGTGGAATATTATGGTGATCCAATAAAATATGGTGAGTGGTAGGTAGGGCTGTGTGATTAATCGATTTTAAATCAAAATCAAATTTCTTAATTAAGAGGATGTTTTAAAAAAGGAAATCGTCAAAAATCAATTTCATCTCTCTTGTGCCTCCAGGCTACCATAGGCCCCTCCTCCAGGCTACCATAGGCCCCTCCTCCAGGCTACTAGTCCTCCTCCAGGCTACCGTAGGCTTCTCCTCCAGGCTACCGTAGGCTTCTCCTCCAGGCTACTGTAGGCTCCTCCTCCAGGCTACTGTAGGCTCCTCCTCCAGGCTACTGTAGGCTCCTCCTCCGGGCTACCGTAGACTCCTCCTCCAGGCTACCTTAGGCCCCTCCTCCTGGCTACCGTAGGCTCCTCCTCCTGGCTACGTAGGCTCCTCCGGGCTACCGTAGACTCCTCCTCCGGGCTACTGTAGACTCCTCCTCCAGGCTACTGTAGGCTCCTCCTCCGGGCTACTGTAGACTCCTCCTCCATGCTACCTTAGGCCCCCCTCCAGGCTACCGTAGGCTCCTCCTCCGGGCTACCGTAGACTCCTCCTCCAGGCTACCGTAGGCCCTTCCTCCAGGCTACCTTAGGCCCCTCCTCCGGGTTACTGTAGGCTCCACCTCCGGACTACTGTAGGCTCCTCCTCTGGGCTACTGTAGGCCCCTCCTTCAGGCTACCTTAGGCCCCTCCTCCGGGTTACTGTAGGCTCCACCTCCGGACTACTGTAGGCTCCTCCTCTGGGCTACTGTAGGCCCCTCCTCCAGGCTACCTTAGGCCCCTTCTCCTCGCTACCATAGGCTCCTCCTCCTGGCTACCATAGGCTCCTCTCCTGGCTACCGTAGGCTCGACCTCCGGCCTACCAAAGGGTCCAGTCCTGCCTGTGGGATAAATTTGTGAAATACAAAAAATTACACTGAATATATTAACAATCAAAGATGTTCAAATCATTTTAGGTCAGTTCAATCTAAAGTGAGTCAGACCAGTAAAATACTACCAGAATAACCTATAAATAATGAAAAGTGCCATTTTTTCTCTTTGTTTTAGTGTAAAAAAAAGTTAAATTGCTCAAAAATGTTTACATTTACAGATTATCCTTTTACAAAAAATGTGAATAACCTGTTATAATGCACATGCATAAATGATAAGATCAAACATAATATTGTTAAAATTGCACTTATTTTTCTTAAGAAGTTTATGTTTAACATAGAGAAAACTTTGGAGTTGACATTCTTCATAAGTTCTTATCCTATTATTTATATTATTTGACTGGTCCGACACACTTTAGATCGTATTAGGCTGAATGTAGAACTGAACTGAAATGAGTTTGACAGCCCTGATCTAACATATCGCTGGAGAGCGACCCAGGACAGAGGAGAAAAACAATCCACTTATTTTTGTCAAATTTCACATTCATTGAACAAAATTTGCACACCAGCGTCCAATCATTATTGTTTTTAAAGCCCTTTTCTCCAATTATTTAGACAATTTAAAGAACATCATGAATTCTAAAGCAAATAAAATCAAAAAACTACATCAAGTGTACAATCTTATTTAATTTGTATAATTTCTATTTATACCTTGAGCATTTTTTTGCAATTATATATATATGTGTGTGTGTATACATGTACACACACATACACACACACACACACACACATATATATTATATATATATTTATATACTTACATGTGTTTCTACATATTTGAAATGTAAAATATACTGTGAATTGTGAAATTTTCTATCCCTTTTTTGGTGTATACTATTATGTATATACTGTTCAGTTGTTCATTGTTCAAAAAACAACAAAAACAAATCCACTTGGTTAAAGTAACAAGTAAATCCAGACAAGTACATGGAACAAAGAATTTACATGATTTGGTGAAGAGACAACGACACTAGTTCTCCTGACATGAGACGAGATACAGATATTTAATACAGTGAACCCTTTCATACTTTCGTGGTTGTTGTTTCAGCTGGTTCTGGAATAAAGTTGTTTGTGATTTTTCAAACATGTCTGTTTCAAATTTTTACTATTTTTTTCACCTCTTCAAATATTTAATCGAAGAAAATAATCGAAAAATGAACAGATTACAGAAACAGTCTGTGTGCAGCTGGAGTGTGTGCGCGTGCGCCTGTGTGCGCGTGTGTGTGTGTGGTGTTGTCCCCGCCCCCTCCCTTATAAATGACCGGGCCGGCCGTGGAGGAGGGTGAGCTCGTGCTGAGGTGCTCGTGTGGATGCAACATGGCGGAGCCGGTACTCCTCCTGTCCGGTGGTTCCGGTCCTGCAGCTCCGCTTCAGAACCAGTCTGTGCTGACTTCAGTCCGTGGAGGTCCAGGAAAAGTGCACTTTACCGCAGTTCTACGGAGGACAAACCGGTTAACGGAATGAGCCGAAGTGTCGAAGGTAGGACAAGTGCACCGGAGCACGCGCAGCTCCGACTCTGTGTCCGCGTTCCACACACAGGTTACCGGGCACCGGACACAGGTTACCGGGCACCGGACACAGGTTACCTGGCACCGGACACAGGTTACCGGGCACCGGACACAGGTTACCGGCCTCCATCCGTGTTCAATGCTGGGTCTTTGTACAATTTTTCAGACTTTAGCAGGACCGGTACCCCAGAGGTTGTTAAACTGGTAATGCTGTAAGTTCTGGTCCGGTGGTTTTTTTGTTTTGTTTTTAATAATAATTAAAGTTTTTATTAGAGTTTTCACTTGGTACACGACATTTATACAATGTTGCTTATTGTCGGGTGTATTTTAATCATAACACTGATTTCCCTCCAAACCTTTCAGACATCCAGGGGTCCGGTGGTTCCGGTGGTTCCGGTGGGTCCGTCCGCCCTCCGCAGCTGCCTCCAGATCATGTGCTCAGCTCCGGAGCCGTTTTCTTCCCCGGTACAGTATCTGCTCATCAGCCCCGTCTGAACACACTCACTCACACACACACACACACCACACACACACACACACACACACACACACACACACACCCACACACACACACACACACACACACACACACAGTCCAAACATGAAGTTCTGTTCTGAGTTCTGAAGGTGGTGCCTACAGTCATGGTCATCTTTGTTTGCTAAAGTCATGATGATAAACTTTATTTCTTACAGTAATATAAATGTGAACAAAACCAAAGGGACACATTTAAACAGAAAAGTGTCCCACATTGTATTTGGCTCAACTCTTACACTACATCATCAACCTGAACTGAATCTCATCATAAATGAAATATCTGTGAAGCAAGTTCAAGAAACAAATTACTGGGAGTTCTGTTAGATAAATAGTCTTGGACTAAACAGATCGATAATACGACCAGATGGAAAGCGGTGTTTCTGTGGTCAAAAGGTGTGCAGCTTTTATGTCACCTAGTCTAACTAAACTGGTGATTCCATCCTTAGTACTGTCAGTGTTGGGTTACTGTCCAGCAGTCTGGTCAAATACAACACTAGAAAATATTAAAAAGTTGAAAATTGCACAAAATAGAGCCGCTGGCACTGCATTACAGTGTGGCTACAGAACAAATGTTACTGAGATGCAGAACCACTGGAACTGGCCCTCTGTTAAAACAAGATGACTTTATTCAATACTGGTTTTGTTTAGAAATATTATTAGAACAAAAAAAACATCCATCTTGTACAAAATGTTTGTTTTAGTTCAGATAGACATAGCTATGCAACCAGACAGACAACCAGAGGTAATTTTACACAGACCCGAATAAAGAACAAATGCAATGAAAAGAATGGTAATAAACAGAGCTATGCAAGAATGGAACAAACTACCGGAACACATCACACAAGAAAAGTGTAAAATGAAATTTAAGAAATCAGTTAAACATCTCTTGACCATAAATGATTGACACCTGGGTTAATTGAATATATATATGTACTGTATATACTATACTGCTGCTGACCTAAAGGAGCAGTCGTGTCTGTATTTTTGTCTGTTTTTTATTTTTTGTATGTTATGTAGTTTGTGAAAATTGTTTTGTATTATTATATTATATTTATCCGTACTGACAAATTGTAAAGATTATTGTATGGACCGCTGGAAGAATAGCTGTAGCTATGGTACAGCTAATGGGGATAAGAAGGAAAAAAAGAAGGAAAGAAAACAACTATTTCATTTGGATTCTGTAACACTTTTTGTCTTAAAATGAGGAAGAAGCTGAGCTCATAGTGTCTGACCCTAGTTTTATGTACCTTGGCTAAACTGCTAATAAACTATAAATGTATAACTTTGGTTTTAGACTAATGGACATGAAAGCACATTTTGTGTTAGGCATTTTTTAATCAGTTTATTCAGTTTTGTCATGTCCTAAGTGTTATTATCTGTAGTAAAAAAAAAACAACATAATCCATGAAATGATCAAATCTTCAAAATATTTCTCCTTATCCTTGACCAGACTCTTATTAGACTGATCCTTTTTGATGGTTTTCTTTGTTCATTGTGTAATTGAAGTCAGTGTTTACGTCCTGGTCTTAGACGACAGTTCAGTCCAGACTCAGGAAGTGGCAGAAGCTTTTTCTAAGACTCTGCTTCCTTAGTAAACTTCAGCTGTATCATCTCATACATTTCTTCCAAAGTCCTTCAATTTTATCTTGCTGGTCACGCTGTCAAAGTTCTACCATGTTAGGATATAATCTATTTTTGATCCATCAAAGTTAATTTCCAAAACCTGATGATTCTAAAAGTTTATCTTTTGAAGGTTTGTCATCTAAAATGCCAGTTACTTAAAGATCTGCAACAAAGCATTTTCTACGCTCTTAATATGTTCTTCTTCTTCTTCGTCGTCATAGTCGTAGTCGTAGTCAGTAGTAGAACTTGGCTACTGTTTCCATTCATCTGAAGGTAGTCAGCCTGCTGTAATGATTTCGAGTTTTGGGGATATTATAGTTTCACCCCGACTGCTGCCGCCTGATCCGCTGCCGCCAGATGTGTCATGTGACATTTAGATCCAATCTGCACAGATCAGTATGTACTGATGTATGGAAGGCATGTGGTCATCACAATAATGAACGATGTAATGGCAGAAACAACAGAGTGCAGACAGTACGTTCCAGGACAGACTGTGAAAAACAGAATCACTTTGGGCTGTCACTTGATTTAAAACACTATTAGCTCTAATTAATCACATAGATCATATTTTTATATAATAATAGATATGTTTTTTTTTCCCCCTAAACACCATTGCATCTCCTTGGTGTTTTGTCGATAACTCGGACAGATTTGGTTGGATTTCTTCGTTTGATAACCACCATAGTGGAAGAACCCTGTGGAATTTCAGCTTCTCTCAGTATTATCAGTCATCCACATGGGGGCGCTTTAGCTGAAAATTAGTTTTTATTTTTGACATAAATCACCAATAATGGGGGATTCAGATCAAATGTGGTTCATATTGATGTTCTTCCAAATGTCCGTGTTCTGCCATCCAGAGTTCATCTGGGCTCATTTTCAGTCACTAGGTGGAGTTTGGGGGGGGGGGGGGGGGGTTGGTTCTGATCATTATTCTGACACTATTAGGTCCATGTAGAGTTCACATTGACTGTCTAAAAATTATTATGGATAGATTTATTTATTATATATATATATATATAATATATATATATATATATAGATATATATATATATAGATATATATATATATATATATTATAATATAAAATAAAAATGTACCCCCCTCGGAGGGGATTTGGGGGATAGACCCTTGGTGTCGACCCCCAACATTGTAAGCCTCATTAGTATTATTTATTTATAGATAGATAGATAGATAGATAGATAGATAGATAGATAGACTTTATTGATCTCAAACTGGTAAATTGTAGTGCAGCAGCAGCATGACAAACATGAAAAACCTAATTTAAGAATAAAATAGAATACAAGAGCAAACACTATACATGATAAATTAGAAGAATAAAAAAACAAGTGGTTGATGATCTGACAAACTTAAGCAGGGTCTGATTCTTCTGGATACATCAAGATATTCAACTTTGCCAACTTGAAAATGAGACCCTCGTAAATCATACAAATCTGTTTTGTTTTTTTTTTGGGGGGGGGGGGGCAGATTAGGTGCGCAGGTTGGGTATTGTTTTTTTTTTTTTTTTTTTTTGTACTTTATTTTTTATTGTTTTAATATAAGGCACAAAACAAAAGAAATGGTCCCAGGTTCATTCAGACATTTATATACTGTTTACTGTCCACAGATTGAAGGAAAACATCCTGTTTGTTTCCAGTACTTTACACCCTGTGCTGTGTGTAGGCGGATTTGGATGTCATCATTTCCATTAAATGGTTTGGTTGACGATTTTTCACCAAGGAGATTGAGGGAGGGTCCTTTTAAGCCAATATTTGGTGATGGCTTTTTTGCCTGCGGCAAGCAGTATTCTAAATAGATATGTCACTTTTACATAATTCCTCTGGGGGAATGCTAAAAAACAAAGTAGCCAATGACCAGTGTTGGGAATAATGGCGTTAAAAATAATGGCGCTACTAATGCCGTTACTGTTTTCCAGTAATGGGTAATCTAATTAATTACTATTTGAAACGTTACAATGCTGTTACTGTTACCGACAGTGAAAGGTGGTGCGTTACTATGCACTGATATCTAACAGCTGTTATCCATCCTGGTTCGCTCAGCCAGGCACTAGAGGTGTGATGTTCAGACGAGTCAAGTCTTTTGAACGGTTCTGTTCAGTGATAAGAACCAATTCGTTACGAGTCGTTCTTCTATTTAAATTACCCACACTGCCTTCATGCTTCACCTGTGTGTCCATGAGTCTGAGTTGTCCACGCTGCCTTCACCTGAACGACTAATGACATCTACGAATTTGAGTTGTCCCAGCACAACACATTAACTTGAACGCAGCCACGTGTGCAGCTAAGTTAGGGGAGGAGTTATCAGTGAGTCCGACTGACTGGACTGAAGACATTTACTGCTGGATCAGGGAGGAGCGACTGGAAAAAGAGGAGATGTGGGATTAACTGGAGGAGCATCTTCTTCCTATAAATGCAGATATGCACTCATGTGGTGGAAAAGTCAGGCCCTGGTGGACCCCAGCCTCACCACAGTCCTGGTCTTCAGTACCTGTCTGCTGTTCTACTCTATGCAACGGGCCGTGAAACACGCTCAGAAATCAGTTTCCTTTTATATATTTGAAGGTTTTTCAAAAAAAGTAACGCAATAATTACTTTCCCTGGTAACTAACATTTATGAAGGAGTAATTCCCACTAAATAGTTCTATAACTAATTCCTTTTTTTTTTTTTTTTTTTTTAAGTAATTTGCCCAACACTGCCAAGGACATATCAAAATGAACACCAAAAACTGAATACATCAATTTAATCATCTCTTCCCAGAAGTCACCAATACCAGGACAGGAGCAGAATACATGTGTTTGATCTGCCTCCAGTGAACCGCACGCCCTCCAGTAGGAAAAATGAACTCCAGAAAAATGTGATTTTTGTGCAGGTGTAATAAAGAAATGGGCCAGACATTTCCAACAAAAATCCCTCCATGACACTGAGTTTGTAGTACAGTTTGGTGACTTCCATCCCTCTGACCAGATCTCATTTGGTATTTCCTCTTGCAGGTCCCTCTGGCATTGATTTATTATTATTATTATTATTTTTTTTTTTTTTGCGTGAAAATATGTATCTCATTGTCTTTGAATTCAAAACTGTATAAATTTATCCAGTGATGTTTTTGTTACCGGAACCTTTATAGGTATCCACCAGTATTTGAATTAGGTGAGAGGGAGTCTCTGTCATTGAACATTGTATTTCCTTTACAAAGTAATCACGGAGTTGGAGATGCCTGAAAAAATCATGTTTACCAAGTCCAAATTTGAGAGAAAGATTTTGAAAGCTGTCCATCTGTCCTTTTGAACGTGTCCTGCAGAAAACTGTTACACCATATTTAGACCACGGTCTGAATCTATAGTTGCATAGTGCAGGTTGGAAGTGCGGGTCACTCACAGGCCAGTTTAGGATCCTAATTTGTTTATGAAGTCCAAATGTCTTGACCACTTGTAATCAAATTTTAATTGAATTACATTCACATAAATTGTCCAACTGTAGAACTGCTCTGGTGCAGTCCAGACAGCCAAGAACTGAAGGTAATGGAAGTTCAGTGGAGGAAAACTCCATGCCTTTCCATTTGGCCGTATAGGACTCACTACGCCAACGTACTAGTGATCTTACTTGGGCTGCGATGTAATAATGTCTAAGGCAAGGTAAGGCCATGCCTCCCCTGTCCCTCAGCAACTGTAAAATAGAGTACTTTATCCGCGGTCTTTTTGTTCCCCAAACAAACCTAGAAATGTGCTTGTCCCATTCTCTGAATTGTTTCAGTGGGGGTCGGGTATTGTTAAACATAATGACCTCTCACCGGTGCCTCTGGTTCATGTCTTCATGTCACTCTGTCACCCATTCATGTGTCATGTTTTCTTTTACATCCCTATGCAGAACAGGAATTTGTTTATTTAAAAACAATAAAAAGGACCCTTTTTTTCAATTAGGCAAAAAGGGCAGGGGCTCAAGCCTCCTTGGGGTTCTATGTGTGCACATGTCTGTTTTATATGACTGTACACAAGTCAAAGAATAAGAAAGGGTTCTATTGTTCTGGACAGAAAGTCTTATTTTATTCAGTACAGTGGTATAATTTGTTCCTACTGTGAAATTCAGTTTTTGCTGACAAGCTAAATTAAAAAAAATATTTTCGGAGAAAAAAATCCTGTTCTCTTTACGCACAAAACGCAAACTGAAACTTTGGCCCAAAGTCCATGGTACAGGTACCTGTACCGTGTCACCCCTAGTAGGCGTGGTGTGTGTTTTCCTGGTTTTTTTGTCCTTTGCCAATCACACCTATGATTAACGTGCAAAGTAAAATGTAATTTTATACATGATGTGATGATAGCCTTACTGTTTGTGTTCCATTTGTCATGTGAAGTGCTTGGTGGTATTTAACATCAGTGTGGGTTGTTTTGGTGTACGAGGGGCGACTGAAAAGTTTTGAGCCTAACATGGAAAGGATTAGGATATGCAGACCAAATTTGGTCCATGAAATCTTTCACATATCTTAATCCTATCTACTAATTTCTTGGCCATAGCAATCTTTTTCCCTGTTTTACTGGTCCCTGAACTTTCTGTATCAAATGTTTCCTGAAAAATGGACAAACTTGAGTATGGGGCTGTTTTGTGACTATGGATGAGACTTGGGTCCATCACTATCAGCCTGAGACCAAGGAGCAGTCCAAACTATGGAAACATCCCATGTCACCAACCCCAAAGAAGGCAAAGGGCGTACACGTACTTGATGACAGCCCCATACTCAAGTTTGTCCATTTTTCAGGAAACACTTGATACAGAAAGTTCAGGGACCAGTAAAATAGGGAAAAAGATTACTTTGACCAAGAAATTTAGTGGATAGAATTAAGTTATGTGAAAGATTTCATGGACCAAATTTGGTCTTCATATCTTAACCCTTTCCATGTTAGCCTCAAAACTTTTCAGTCGCCCCTTGTATGTTGTTGTGTGGGGACAGTCACCTGCTTGTCCAAATATGGTCACTTCTGGATCCAAACAATAATGATGGTGATGTACCAAGACAGCAAACTAGGGGTCAGAAAATATTGGTCCTGCAATATATCGCGATATTTCATTTCACAATACTGTATTGATATTTTTAGGTGTTTATTCAAATGCAGATATTGTGGAGGTTCATTTTTGTTTTTTGTTTTTCTTCATTGTTTTTTTTCATTTAATATAACTTAACACTGTTTTATTAAATAATGGTTACTTGATGCATCCTAAAAGCAATTTTTACTGTCTGAGAGGCAGATGTTCGTTCCTTTGTTGGGATTGAACTCCAATCCTGTTCTGATGTTTGTTGTGAACTAATAGAATCTGAACATTTGAACAGGATCTGAAACTGGAATGTCTGTAAACAGAATTGCAGTTTGAACACAGGAACATTTCATGATCGAACATTAGATCCTGTTGGGATCAATAAAATTGTGTTTAGTATTTGTGCAGATTTATGCTGTAATTAAATTCTTCCAGGAAAAAATCTTAAAAAAAAAAAACCCCAAAACCATAAAAAATTGCCTTTTAACAGTATCATGGGTATATCGTATTGTGATTCTAGAATTGTGATTGTATCGTATTGCCAGATTCTTGCCCATACACAGCCCGACATCAAACACTCAGGCTTCAAAGTGCTGTGACTGATCGGTGTGTAATAAATCCAGAGCAGGGCTAACATCTGTGACGATGGATGTTTGCGTTAAATGTCAAGAAAATCTGAACCACACGTTTGAAAAGTTGAAATGTGGATTGTGTCGTTCCGCTTTGGTTGAATAATCGGTGTTGTGTTGTATCAGCAGCCTCCATGGTTCTACTAAATGCAGTAGAAGAGGCTAAGCATTGTGTTTTCCATCTAAAATAGTTGTGATGTCTTTTTTTTTTTTTTTTTTTTTTTTTTTTTTTTTTTTCATGGATCAGACAGTGTGTCCTTGTGGGTCCACATGACCTGGTGGAGCAGATACAGATACGTTCACACTCTGCACGCGCTCAGTCCGTCAGCTGATCAGGTCACATCAGCGTGAACGTTGGCTACGTCACTGTATTCACAACAGAGGTCTCCATTTACTTATGTCCATTTACTCTATTACCACATAAGGCAAAAACCACTTCAAGTGGGCGAAGTATGGGAAACCCTTTTTCAGTGTGTTTTTATTTCACCGACCGATCGGCCTTGAGCGACTGGGAAGGGCCGTCACATTAGCGATGTCTATGAATGTCTGATGAGACCACTGATCAGATTAATATTAAAATTGTATATGTTTCTTCCTTGGGACGATGTCTACAAAGTTTATTCACATTTTTGAGAAAGTTAGATTTTTGACAAACGTTTCAATATTAAAACTGTTCCTTTCTATATTTTGATGGTTTATAATGTGTAAATTGTTCCAGATATCAGTATAGTTCCTATTGATCACTGATAGACCTAGGTCTCAAACATGCATCCCGGGGGCCAAATGCGCCCCCCCCAAAGGTTCCAGTCTGGCTCCTGATATGAATTTACAAAGTGTATAAATTCCACAGTCCAGGCTGTGGAACTCATTTTAGTGTTGGTTCCACATACAGACCAATCTGATCTACAGTCAATAATAACAGCAGAGAACTGACATTTTGAGTGACTGCAGATATACTACTGGGTTTGATGTGAGAAAAATATTACACTACTTCAAATTTTGTCTTTGTTTTAGTGCAAAAAATAACATTAAATTACGAAAATATTTCCATTTCCAAACTCTCCTGTAACAATAAAATGGGAATAACCTGAACAAATATGAACAACCTGAAATGTCTAAAGAAAATTAAGCACAATTTTAACTATTTTCTGCCTGTTAAGTGTTTAGTGTCTTTGGCAGATACTTCAGGGCAAAAATAGGACTGGACAAACCACTGCAGGACCCACAAAAACTGAAAGTCAAGGTCGTCATCAAGGACTGATGGACCAACAACAGTGTCTTTGTAGATCTGATCCATAATTCCATGTAGAAATGAGAAGTTGAAGGCAGAATATTGTCAAAATTGCACTTACTTTTCTTAGAAATTTCAGTTTTTTTCAGGTTAGTCACATTTTTTTTGTTTGGATAGTTTATAAAAGTAAGTATTTCCATAATTTAATGGGTTTTTTTTGCACTATAACAAAGACAAAAATATGCAGTTGTCATTATTTATAGGTTATTCTGTTATTTTACTGGTCCGACCCACTGCAGATCAAATCAGACTGAATGTGGAACCTGAAAGAACAGGAGTTTGAGAACCCTGCTGATAGAAGTCATATATGGGCTGTGATTGGATGAGTTGAGTTTTCCCTCAGTGAAAGTCCCGCCCACTTCTATTGTTAGATTGATCTGCATCCAGACCACAGGACTGGAACATAGGCTACATTCAGACAGCAAGTTTTTTATGAAATCTGTTTTTTGTGTGTGTTGGCTCATATTCGTATTAAATGCAACTTCTATCAGTTTTGAGTCTGAACTGAATGTGACCCTGAAGTGACCCACATGGACTAAAGAGGTCCTGAAGTGACCCACATGGACTAAAGGGTCCTGAAGTGACCCACATGGACTAAAGAGGGTCCTGAACTGACCCACATGGACAAAAGAGGTCCTGAACTGACCCACATGCACTAAGAGGTCCTGATGGAATATGAGACCCACGCAGACACACACTGTGTTTACAGAAGGAATATGGTTTTCCTGCTCCTCCTCCTGGGATGCAGAATTGTGACGTTTGTCGCATTTAATGATGTAATGGTCAGATAAATGTGACCTGGACATTCAGACTAAAGTCACATTGGAAAATATCAGATTTAGGACCGCATATGAAAGTGGTCTAGGTCAGATTTAGGACCACATATAAACGTGGTCTGGATCAGATTAGGACCACATATGAACGTGGTCTGGATCAGATTTAGGACCACATATGAACGTGGTCTGGGTTGGATTTAGGACCACATATGAACGTGGTCTGGGTCGGATTTAGGACCACATATGAACGTGGTCTGGGTCGGATTTAGGACCACATATGAACGTGGTCTGGATCAGATTTAGGACCACATATGAACGTGGTCTGGGTTGGATTTAGGACCATATATGAAAGTGGTGCGGGTCGGATTTAGGACCACATATGAAAAGTGGTCCCAGGTCAGATTAGGACCGCATATGGAAGGTGGTCCCAGGTCAGATTTAGGACCACATATGGAAGTGGTCCGGGTCAGATTTAGGACCACATATGAAAGTGGTCCGGGTCAGATTTAGGACCACATATTGAAAAGTGGCCTGGGTCGGATTAGTGCTGTTCAACACTGTTGTTAACAGATCAGATCCAGGTCACATATGGTGAAAAAATCAGATTTGAGCCCCATTTGCCTGCAGTGTGAACGGAGCCTTAGAGACAGAACCGGACAACCTCATAAATTCAACTGGGTTTGATTCAGATCGAACATGACGCTGACGTACAGAGACGCTGGAACTGTTGTTTAATTTGAAACTGTGCCGTGACGGGTCCGATCAAATTTATTGTAATACCAATAACATGGTGGAACATTAATTTTTCTGTCAATTTTGTAATTTTCATTGTAATGGCTGGACATCATCTATTCAGAAAAGTTAAACTGACGGTATTCTGAGAGAAGAGGAAAACCAAGATGATCCTCAGTAACCGGAACAACTCAAATGGACTTCCACCTTGTACGTTCTAGTTGTTAGCTTACCCACTGATGGGCTGTAAGCTATTGTCGGTTACAAAACTTTCAATCGTCGTCTTCTCCGAAACTCCTGTTGTGATTGACTTCAAACTTGGTATACAGCTTCTTTATAATGATGTCAACACAAGGTATTGAAATTATTTCGATCTGGATCTGATTCTGTATTTGGTGCGACTTTGAAAAATTTCCCCATTATAAGAGATAGGAAGTGGGTTGATCCAATAAATCAGTATCAATGATATCAAGTTGGAATTTGAATTTTTTACAGATCTGATTGGAATATGACCAAGACATGGTAGCCATATGCTGATTTGCTTGGCCCCATTACACTGGATTTGAATTAGTTTTTTTTGAGGTATCCAAATTCTTACATGTCTGCGTGTTACAGATGCACATGTTTGATTGTTTACAAATAACATCATTCAGGTAAAGAAATCCAGTCACGTTATTGTCAACAACCAATTGCCAACTGTACTTCCTTCGGGCATGCGCGGAGTGATCCTTCGCACATGTTATTTGTTTAGAAATAACCTCGTTCACGTGATCAGAAGAGGATTCCTGGTGACGTCATCGCTCAATCGTCATCGCTATTTCTGTAATATAATTAATACACATAACTGGGTGATAATAAATGGCATCTGGATACATTTCCCAAAGCTTTGAATTTGGCTGGTAAGCTACAGGGCCATTGGTCCTATTTTTTTTTTTTTTTTTTTTTTTTTTTCCCTCATGATGAACCCCTGACTGTGTGTGTTCAGGTGCTTTGATCAGCATGGCTTCCCTCTGATCGTGTTCCCAGTGGACGGACAGGCCAAACTCTCCACAGAAGGTCACTAAAGCTGAGGTGGTGGACTTCATCACTTACTTTCTGTCTCTGCACAGTACGTATGTTCGGACAGATGACCGTGGCGTGGTGGGGGCAGTGGTCCAGATGTTGTGTTGATGAGAATTTGCTTTGAATTTGTGTCTCCAGTGAGCAGCAGGACAAGGACAGTCTGGTGTCGGTCGTGGCTGATCTCAGATGTGCGTCGCTCTCCACCACCAGATTCATCGCTGAGACGTTGCTTTCTCCTTGAGGTTTGATCATGTCTGAGTAGAACTACTGTGGCCTTCAGTCTGTCCTCACTAACTACTGAATACACAGCGGTCTCAGCAAACCCCCCCCCCCCCCCACATGCCATGTGCATGTGCAACCACAATGGAAATATGGAAATAATTCACTTTGATTCTGTTTATATAAATACCCACATTTCCTAGTTTTCTGTTATTTTTCACTCATTTGTTGTTTTTCTATCTCTTTTTTTCTGCACTTCCTCGTTTGTTGCTGCTGTTAACTGGGAAATTTCCCCACTATGGGATCAATAATATCTAGCTCATCTTACTGCTCAAATTAGATGTACATTTCTGCAATAATTCCTCCAGATGAGCAGAAAACTATAGATTGCACAGTTCTGCAGTTTTTTCCTGTTGTAGAGAAAAACTTTGACTGTATTTCACACACACATACACACTGTTGTGGACAAACTACAATCTTTCTGTCTGTCTTTTTTTCTTTGTTTCTTTCTTTCTTTCTTTGTTTTCTTTCTTTCTCTTTCTTTTTTCTGTCTTTCTTTCTGCCTTTCTTTCTGTCTTTCTGTCTGTCTTTTTTCTGTTTCTGTCTCTTCTGTTTCTTTCTCAGTCTGTCTGTCTGTCTTTCCTTCTTTCCTTCCTTCCTTCCTTCCTTCCTTGTGCATGAACACCAGTTTGACTATGCTCAGGTTGTCATTACCCTCTGGATCCTCTCATGCATTCCTTCTTCCTTTCCTTCCTTCTTTCCTTCTTTCCTCTCATACACACAGTTATCCACAGCCTGTGTCCATTCATGGAGCTGCAGTCCACATTTCTTTAAAGCTCAGTGTGAAAATCTGTGACGTGTGCAGCAGTCATATGGAATTCTTGGGGTGGGTGAGTGGGTAGAACAGTGGGTGGGGGTCACATGTTTGGTTATTTCACAGAAAACCACAGTGAAATTGCGTTAAATGAGCCCAGTTATGCATGGAATGCAGCATTATGTCCCTACAGCTGAACTATTCCTCTGTCAGATCAAAACCCTTGACTCTCTAGTTAGTCCATTTAGAGGACAAGAGCAGAAGAGCAGAGTTTTTATCTGGATTTGAATTCTGAAGGAGTGGGAAAAAAACGTGCATCAGGGGTGTCAGAACTCACCTCAGTTCAGGTTCCACATTCAGTCCAATATGATCTGAAGTGGGTTCAGAACCAGTCAAATAACAGCATATTCACCTATGAATAATAACTTCAAACTTTATGTCATTGTTTTAGTGCAAAAAAAGTGCAATTGTTACCAATATTTACCTCAGCTTCTCATTTCCACATGTACATTGTACTCACAGATCAGTGGATTTACAAAAACACACAACATTTAATAACAATGACATTATAATAATGTTAAGATTGCAGTTATTTTTAATAAATTTCAGGTTATTTTTGGTTGGTTCTTCACATTTTTTGGTGAAAGGATAGTTTGTAATAGGAAACTTTTCATCATGTAATGGGTTACGTTTCACACTACAAATTGTTGTCATTGTTTGTAGGTTATTGTTATGTATTTTACTGGTCCTGAACAACTTGAAAATGAAAAGTGAGTGGGATTAAAAATTAGCTTGACACCTTCTTGATTGTTAAGATCTATAATGATTGTTAAATGTAAATTTTGTATTTCATAAATTCATCCCACAGGCTGGATTTGACCATTTGGAGGGCTGGTTTTGGCCCACGAGCCATATGTTTGACACCCCCTGCATTATACTGTTTTTATCAGTGTCTTTTTTTTTTTTTTTTTTTTTTTTTTTTTTTTAATTTCTTCACTACATTGTGCTGTTTTAATTTGACGAACAGGTTCTTCTTTGTTCTTATTTACTTTGTCTCCTTTGAAATAAATCTTAGAAAGTATGATGCGTGTATGTATTTTTAGTTTCTTTTCTTCCCTGTTCCAGGTCCCAGAAGAGGCGGTCCACAGTGTGTACATTATTCAGCCCAAAAAGAAGGATGTTGGGAAGCTCTTACTGAAACTACTGGCTTCGTCCAAGATGTACACAGTATTTTTCAGGGTAAATTTAAGAGTGTAAATCTAACAGAGTGTATTTACAGATGACTGTTTGAAACTGGACTTCAGTCAGTACCAGTCCTACTCATGTTGTTTCTACAGAAAGTTCTGCTGAAGGAGATATTTGAACTGTCCAACTACATTGACCGGAGCCAGTTACCGGCGTCGTGGGTGGTTATTTTATGTACTGTCACCAGAGTTGGGTGGCCTTCATTAAGGTAAATAACCGTCTTAGTAACTATATTTCAAATGCATTGGGATCTACATACTCTGTTTCTTTAGATATGTAGAAGTGTTCGTTCCTTGGACTGTGTAGAACACGTAGTAGCAGGTGAACCAGCAGGGTTCCCCAGGTGGACATAATGTTCTAGGACAGTGTTCTTTAGCTTATCGGCCGACAGGCTGTAAGCTAATTGTTGTCGTCTGTCATCCATTACAAAAATTTCAATCGTCTTCTTCTCCGAAACTACAATTCCTATTGACTTCAAACTTGGTATACAGCTTCTTTATGATGATGTCAACAAAAGTTAGTGAAATTATTTCAATCCGGATCCGATTCTGGATTTGGTGCGACTTTGAAAAATTTTCCCTTTATAATAGATAGGAAGTGGATTGATCCAATAAATCAGTATCAATGATATCAAGTTGGAATTTGAATTTTTTACAGATCTGATTGGAATTTGACCAAAACATGGGCTATTTCTGTAATAGAAAAAATACACAGAACTGGGTGATAATAAATGGCATCTGGATACATTTCCCAAAGCTTTTAATTTGCTCGATAAGATACAGGGCCATTGGTCCTGTTTTTCAAACCTGGGGTCGGGACCCCACATGGGGTCGCCTGGAATTCAAATGGGGTCACCTGAAATTTCTAATAATTGATAAAAAAGAAATAAAAACGTACTGTTACGCCCCAGCCTAGGGTTTACCAGGGTGAACATAATATGCTCTACTTTTGTCCCCTCCCAGCTCCCAGCACACACGTCAGTCAAAAAAAAAAACTGAAGTTCACAGTATTTATTTTAAATCAACTAAAGAAGGGTTAGGGAAGGGGTGCGGCTAAAACAACAACAAAATATCTTCTTCTGAGTTCAAACTAAATTACCTACTCAAAATAAATGCAAGAAATAAAATACAGAAAACTAACCTTAACTCCCTAACCAAAAACAGAAGAAAACAGGAAAAACAAAAGAGCCGACCTCCCCTACCAGAAAAAGGATCGAATTACAAAAATATTATATTTACAACTATATACAAATACAAAAGTCACACTCAAACACACGACTGACGATCACATGCAAGAACACACGGTTGAGAGCTGGCAGGAGGCAAGAGAGAGAGCATGAACTGAAGATCTAGGGCCATTTTTAAAGGGGCCAGGCAATCATGCTCCACCAATCGGCTTCCTGTAACACAGACAGACATAAAAGGGCACAGCACACCTACAGGACGAGGGAGAACACACACACACTAAACAGAAACGTATACATATAAATAAGACAAAATGACCCAGGGTCATACGCGCATTAAAATAAATATAAGGTGAGTTGACAGAGGCAATCCCAATCTATAAAAGACATGACAAACAGAGTGTGAAACTGCAGCACTGTGGTTCTATTTCTGTGTCAAATGTTCATTGTGGTCAGTTTCAGATGCTGCAGCTCTTTCATATTCATAGTTTCAGTTCTTCTTTGTTCAGTATTAATTGTCCTCCTTGTAAATCACAGCTGGACTGACTGGACAGATCCTGACCAAGGAAAATCACATTCTCCCTTTGTGCAGTAATCTACACCTGGCTTTTCTGCCTCCGTCCACAATAATATACATTATATAGACTAAATGTCCTCTAACATTAACGTTTATTTGCAACATAGTACAGGAAACTATTACATGATCTTAAACAAATTAATTTTAGCAACAAAAAAATGTCTCCATTTTGAGTGTCTGGGGCCAACAGAAACTTGTGATGTTAAAATGGGGTCGCAAGCCAAAAAAGGTTGGAAACCACTGGTCTAGGATTATTCACATCTTTCAACAACCTGTAAAAGAGTATTTCAGTCTTTTTCCTCAGTTTGAGGGATTTTCAATCAGTTTAATAGATCTTTACCCTGCCCCCTGAAGGGGTTTAGTTGTTAACACTTTTGCAGCAAAACTATTGGTTAAATTCATACCATACATAATTGGGTTTATAGATTACCACTGACCCAGAATAGATCTCTTTACATTTTGGGAAAAGTAGGTCAAAGTTCCAATTTTTTGAATCAATCTTTTAAATCTTTTTTTTTCCCCTTTTACTTATAATGGGCGAAATTTCACACGTCTATAAAAACATCAATTTTGTTTCAATTTACTTCAAACTTGGCACATATATAGAGACTATTAATATGACATCAGCACATACATAAACGTGATGGCATCAGCTGGATCGAGGCCAAAATAAGCTACAATACGTGTGGGGGGCGGAGTTTGTTGAGCCTGGAACCACTGTTTTTTTTAAAATTTATTTTACCATAGATGGATTGCTTTATTCACTCAGACTACATGGAAAGAAGACAAAACATCACTCAAAAATACTTTTTCTAAAACTTATTTCCAGAGTAATGTAATCTAGGCATTTTTCCTGATTTTCAGAAACTTCAGTGAAATCTAATTGATATGATCTATCGTCCCAGTTACTTTTCCATTCATTTGTTGCAGCTGTCCCAGTTTTTTGTAGACCTATTACTGCCATAAACTCCATAATGACGATTTTCTCGCATATAAACATTTTATGTGTTTTATTGTGAAAATATGCATTTTTGAGATTTGCCAATCATTGCATTATGTTATTTTTTTTTGTTCAAAGTGTTTTTAATACATATCTAGTCACAGAAAGCATAATACAGTCATTGTTTTTTGTTTTTTTTAACCCAAACCCATGAACATTCACACCCTGTTGCACCAAAAAAAAAAAAGATAATTGACAATAATAATAATAAAAAATAAGCTACAAACTGAAAAAAAAATTGAAGAAAAATAAATAAGGAACACAGATATTAGTCACAGACTCATATTAGTAAGACTCCTCTGGAATAAGTGAGGGATCGACCTCTTTTATGTGATACAGAACAGGTTGCCAGGTACTGAAAAATGTACTGGCACATCCTTTAATAGAATATCAAATTTTTTCCAATGTTAAATGATGTAAAAGATCCAGAAACCAAGATTTAAATGCTGGAGGTTGTTTATCTTTCCATTTTAGTAGTATTAGTCTATGACAGGGGTCGGCAACCTTTAGCACTCAAAGAGCCATTTCGACCCGGTTTCCACGGAAAAGACAACACTGGGAGCCGCAAACACTTTTTGACATCTGAAATGAAAATGTTAGCCTATATATACCGTAAATTCCAGAATATAAGCCGCTACTTTTTCCCCACACTTTAAACACTGCGGCTTATACTCCGACGCGGCTTATACAGCGATTTTACTGGTACCACGGCTTGGTGCCGTGGCGCACCTCGGTGGTGCGGCGGCACACCTCGGTGCCGTTGCACCGAGGTGCACATGGATAGATAGATACAGGGTGGGGAAGCAAAATGTACAATATTTTGAGGCAGGGATTGAAAGACAGTGTATGACCAATTAGTTTATTGAAAGTCATGAGAATTTATTTGCCACAAGAAAATGTCCATAATAGAAAATGGTTTTATTCTATGTGTCCTCCTTCTTTCTCAATAACTGCCTTCACACGCTTCCTGAAACTTGTGCAAGTGTTCCTCAAATATTGGGGTGACAACTTCTCCCATTCTTCTTTAATAGTATCTTCCAGACTTTCTGGTAATAGTTTTGCTCATAGTCATTCTCTTCTTTCCATTATAAACAGTCTTTATGGACACTCCAACTATTTTTGAAATCTCCTTTGGTGTGACGAGTGCATTCAGCAAGTCACACACTCGTTGACGTTTGCTTTCCTGATTACTCATATTGGCAAAAGTTTCTGAAAAGGTATGGATAATAGTGTTAGGTATGATTATGACAGCAATATATGTTTGGGTTCAAAACAACTGACGTAGTGCCTGCTGAGAAAAAACTAAATGTTCATTGTAAATTTTGCTTCCCCACCCTGTATATATATAATTTTATTTTAATATTTCGAGATCACAATAATCTTACAATTTACAACTACAATTAAACAAACGAACAAACACAAATAAAATACTTTGTTCAGATATTGTGCAGTTTTGGTGTCGCAGGGCATTCTGCACATGCCGGCTGACACGTCAAGTGCTGTCAAACGTCTCTGAAGAAGGCGAATGCTGATCACCGAAATTGCACAAGGTCTGAAGAAAGAAGTTAAAAACTTTGACTTAATAAGAAGACATGATACACGTTTTTGAGACAAATAACATACACTTCAATCGGACACTTATAATTTATTTTCCCAAGCCACGCAGAGCCGCAACAGAAGGATGAAAGAGCCGCATGCGGCTCTGGAGCTGCGGGTTGCCGACCCCTGGTCTATGAGCTACAAGAGTGGTGAGGGATATTAGATTTTTAGTTAAAAGAATGTAATGTAATGCCAAATATTGCAATTGTTGACTCAGGTTCAATATCAGACCCTGTTACATCAGAAAGAAATTTAAATATAGACTGCCAAAAGTGCATTCTGTTTTTATTTGCATGTTACAATGTTTTTTTTGGAATGTAGGTCGCACTATTGTGCATTTAAACATATTAATCTACTACAAAATTTACTATATTTTATTTGCAATTTTTAATTCTGGCCAGTTTTGTGAAAGTTCATAAATGATCCAAAGAAAAGACTTGTGAAGCAGTCTTATGATTAGTCCTAGTCCAACTAGAAGGTTCCAAACAAAGTGAGCATTGTCCTGCTCAGTAGTAGCACAAATACACTCTGTTTATGTGACACTGTACGAAGGCAAAACCCCGGCACATATTTAGGCCCGCAAAATCGGAGCCCTTTGTGATGGAAAGCATGCTGCTGTCGAGCTGCACACACAGTCAGAAGATGTTTTCATTTGTGATTCCATTCATGAGGTCCGTCCAAGCGGCCCACGTCCATTGTTTGTTACCTTGGTGAAGCTTGTGCAAATGCCTGCTGGAATCAGCTGACCTGATTAACAAGTGAAAGGAGCCCTTCTTTCCATTAATTTATACATTCTGTCATGTTCAGCCGGGGCATTGGGCCACGCTGACAGTATTCATTATCCGTCTAGGGTTAAAGGAAGCCTGTTTAGGATGCTACAACCCCATGTTTAACAGACCTGGAATTAGGCCTGTGTATCAGCCAGAATCTGGCGATGCGATACAAATCATAATACAAGGATCATGATAGGATATATCACAATATATCATGATACTGTTAAAAAGGCAATTTTTTTGTATGTTTGGGTTTTTTTTTTTTATTTTAATTTTTTTATTTCCTGGAAGAATTGGATTACACCATAAGTATGTACAAATACTAAACACATTTTATTTGTTCAGAACAGGATCTAATGCTATATCACAGTGTTTCCCAACCTGTTTGAGCCACGGCACATATTTTACATTCGAACAATCACAAGGCACACCACCAAACAAAAGAGTCACAAAAAGTATATTTATTGAAATATAATTTAAATCTAGTCTCAGTGTTCTCAGTGTGAAACCTGGGCCTGTTTAGTTGAACACAAAGCTGATATTCTTACAGGAATTGAACAAAGACACACAAATCTTCCTCAACAGCTCTGGGTCTCTCTCTTTTCTTCGTCTTTCCATCAGTCATGTTTGAAAAGCCCGCCTCACATGGATACAGTAGGTTTTGGAGAAAGGGAACAGAACTGAAAGAGCTTTGTCTTCCAGAATTAAAGAAGAAGAATCTTTATTTTTGGTCAGTAGGGGTTCATACACGTAAACAAGCACCACACACTGAAATCTGTCTTCTGCCTTTAACCCATCTCTAATCATGCACCACACACAGTGCGTGCTAGGAGCAGTGGGCTCGCCATATTAGGTGCCCGGGGAGCAAATGGGGGTTAAGTGCCATGCTCAAGGGCACATCAGCCAACAACTCTGACAGTCCAGGGAGTCGAACCAGCAACCATGTGGTCACAAGCTGACTCTCCAGCCGACTAGGCCCCGACTAGGCTCCTCCACCGGACACTCTCCTGGGGGGCGGGGGGCACATCAAGGGAGCACAAGATGTGGGGTGTTTGGAACAAGAAAGCTGAGAGGGGTTCATCAGCGACCCCTCAGACGGACCCACGGTTGACAGATTGTGGTCCATTGTATAATAGTATGGGAGGCATGTGCCCCCCGCCCCAAGCCAATACCTGGGGTTCACGGTAGCTCGCTAATCTGCACATTACTAGTGAAGGGGGGCTTTATCAACAGAACGCACCGCAGCGGGGCCGGTTCACTTTCATTTTGCAAAGGGAAACAGTAGACTCTTGTTGTAGAGTGGATCATTGGTGTGTGCAATCGTATGTATCTATATCAAGCTGCTATTACAGAACCAATCAGATTAAAGTGGATTAATTTCCGTGCCACACCTGGTGATTTCTCATGGCACAATTATGTGCCGCGGAACACTGGTTGGGAATCACTGCTATATCACAACATTTTTCTAATTCTCTTAGTTTTCAAAGGAACTAACATCTGCCTCTCAGTAAAAAGTCCTTTTAGGATGATTGAAATAATCATTATTTAATAAAACAGTGTTAAATAGTAATAAATAAGAGATAAACAATAAAGAAAACCAAAACACAAAAATTAACCTCCATCATATCTGCATTTGAATAAATACCTAAAAATATCGATACAGTACTTTTTAATATCGATACAGTATCATGAAATGAAATATCATGATATATTGCAGAACACCCCTACCTGGAATAAATGTTGGGTTGAATATTATGGTGATGTCAACTGACACTAAACCTCCACTGGAGTTAATGCAAACGATTCCAAGTGGCACTTTGAATCTCAGACAGTTTGAATGATTAGCAGTGGTTCAGCCTTTTCCAGTCACTCTTTTTTTGTCGGGTTTTCCAGGAGATCGACGTGTTTGTCCAGGACTTCCTGTCTGTGGTCCAGCGTCTGCCCACGTGCATCTCCAGCCTGCAGGTTTTGTCCAAGCTGCCGATGCCCTCCACCTTCAGGGAGCTCCAGCACTTCTGCTCCACCAGTGAAGCCAAGTTCCAGCAGCTGAGGAGGTCAGACTAGCACTACCTGCTCTGTCATAGCTGTAGGCCTTTACTGTTCCACTGCAGCTGAACTGTGGTCACTGTAGTTTAGTGTGAAGGCCTTGGACTGTGTACTACTTTGGTTGTTTTGACGACTGCCTGATGTTTATATCAGTAATGCATTTGAGGGTCCGTAGGGCTTGGACTGCAGACATTCTGCTACTTTAAAGCTACATCACAAACGCACATAACCCTAAAGCCCATTTTTACACATCACTACTGTTCTGGAATATTCCACCTCTATTCTGTACCATCGTCTGTAGGGCTGTGTATCGGCAAGAATCTGGCGATACGATACAAATCACAACACTAGGATCACGATACGATATATCACAATATATCATGATAGTGTTAATAAGGCAATTTTTAAATTGGTTTTGTTTCTTTTTTAAAATGATTATTTCCTGGAAAAATTGAATTACAGCATAAATCTGCACAAATACTAAACACATTTTTATTTGATCCCAACAGGATGTAATGTTCTATCATCAAATGTTCTTGTGTTCAAACTGAAATTCTGTTTTACAGACATTCCAGTTTCAGATCCTGTTCAAATGTTCATATTCTATTAGTTCACAACTAACATCAGAACAGTATTTGAGTTCAGTCCCAACAAAGGAACGAACATTATTGAATAAGAGTGTTAAATAAGAATAAGTAAAATATAAACCAAAAAGAAAAACAAAAATGAACCTCCACAATATCTGCATTTGAATAAATACCTAAAAATATGGATACAGTACTTTTTAATATCGATACAGTATTGTGAAATGAAATATCGCGATATATTGCAGAACCTATATTTTCTTACACCCCTACTGAGAATGAACGTGACTGAAACACATTAGTTTGTTGCAACTGATACTCATAACTTTCAAACCATTTTAGATAAACACTGAAGAACATGTTCGAGCAAATGGGAAAGACAGGAATGTGACTGCTGGAAGGTTTTTACATTTCCATTTTTGAAGTCTTTAGTATTTGGATGCTGCCATCTTGTTTTACTTGTCTGTCTGTTTATTTATTGATTGATTGGAATGGTAACATAAAGGATGACGCTCCCTAAAATACTGCTAACACTAACATGGTGAAAACACTGAACACCAACTTAAAGGTTTAACTGTGGGTTTGTATTCACCCAAAAAGATATTCAAATATGGTTACAAATGATAGTTTTAACAATTATGTATATAAAAGAGGTCAACATGACAGAACTGTACCCAAAATAATAGCAACTGAAGCTGAGAACATGAACTGATACATCAAACAAACTGACCGAACAAAATGAGACAAAGGGGAAATGTATATAGTTGTTTGGCCAAACCATTCAACACAAAAGGGAAAACAAAATGGACACCAACTATAACTAGAGATGTAATGATACAAAAATTTCATATCACACTTATTGTTACCAAAATTATCCCGGTTATCATTATTATCGCGGTATTATTGAAATTGTGCTAAAAATGTTCAAAATGTACTGATACACGCACTGAAATAATTTAACCAAGTTGTATTAAAAAAAAAAACAAAAAAACAACAACAACAAAAAAATCAAATAAAATAATTGGCACAATGTCCCTTCTGTTGCAGAAACATTCAAATATTAACCCGTAGTGGTTTGAGCCTGTTTTGGCCGTTTTTCAGTCCTTTTGATTTTGTCTTTATATACTAGAGAAAACAAATGTTTACTATACCCATGTTTGGGATCTGTTTTTTCAGCACAACTTCATCTATATCATCTGCCTATTATTTTACTATAAAAACACAAAAGGCCAGAAAACACAAAAAATTTATAAAATCCAGTTTGAAAAATGTATATAATTTATTGCATAAATAACACACAGATGCTTAACGAACCTTTTCAAAGACTTCAAAAGTGAATATTGGTTCCAAATATTAGGTATAGAAAATTAAAATTGTAATAAATTAAAACTATACTCAAATATTTGACATAAAAGCAGATCTTTACATAGGGTTTTTTCCCCTAAAAGTGCAGAAATCAAACACGGTTATCATGATAATTAGAATTTAAACAAAAATACTAACCATCGGCAATTTTACCGCCGTGTATCATTATACCAGTAATCGTTACATCCCTAACTACAACTAAAGCTTTGGTAAAATTGATCCCCCCCCCCCCCATGACATCACAGTACATGGTTTGTTCTGATGAGGTGGCTGCAGTATTTAATCCCGCTCCACCCTTGGCCACACCTTTTTGCCACATCAGAATGGGGACAGGACACTCCACCACACCCGGTAACTCCAACAAAGCAACAAAGGATTAATATAACAAAAAAATGGAATTGTCACCTGACACTGTTCATGTGTGCAGTTATATAAGCAGAGTATGATTAAAATAAACAAATACAAAATTAACGAAACCATGCATGTTGAATGCAACTAAAGACCATGTGGCGCTAACCAAACTTATAGAAATAATGAGATATGAGAACTAATGAGGTGATGGAGTGTTTGTGGAGATATAAATGTGTGGCTGTGTCCATCACGCTGGTAAATTTTAAAACACACTCATGTGAGAACAGTAATTTTATCTTTGCATAACTGTTTAAACACACTTTGTGCTAGCTAGCCTAATTAGTAAGCTAGCTGACAGCCATAGTTCAATACCAAATCTGTTTTAAGTCAAAACTTTCTAATCTCAGCCATGGTTTTGGTGTCTTCAAAAGGTCTCAGTGGAGAAGTGTCTCAGTTCTCTGAATAAACTACTGTTTTGTGAAAACTGTTGCTTTCATATCAGTCAGATGGCTTCTGTTATGATGATCATCATGGATGAGATCTATGGATAAGATCTAACGTTAACAGAGTCATGGATTTATGAGACCAGTGACACTTTGAGGTGTTCTTAAAACTTACTTTTTATTTGGTTTTGCTCATACAAATATAAAAGACATTTTACATACATTAACATATCTAATCAAACATCCCCATATGGCAAACATGGAAAAAAAAAGTATATCTGCAGTAGATACTGATTACAATTAATCACATATGAAACATGAATGACAAAAAAAAAACAAAAAAAAAAAAACACGTATACAACCACTTCTGAATGCTTATTGCATTAAAAGCTTAATCATGGGACTCAATCTCTTAGTAAATATCTCTCCCTGAATTCTAAATGCATATGTAATTTGCTCCATCTGATAGATCTCCTTCACTTTCTCAGTCCAAATGTTCTATGTTTGGGGTTCAGGTTTCAACCACTTGATAGTGATGCATTTAATGGCTGCCATTAGTAAAATCAGAGGTATTTTCGGTTATTTCCCTCAAAACTTTCTGGGATTACACGTAAAATAGCAAACTTTAAATCTTTTAGTTGAAAACTGTGTTCAGTGACAAATATATCATCCCAGAAAGGTCTGATCTGAGGACACGTCCCGAATATGTGGGTATGGTTCCCTAAGTGAGCCCCACAATTTCATCAACAGATGTTGGGGTTCAGAGGGTTCATTTTTAGAATTACCTCCGGTGTCTTGAAAAATCTTGTGACAACTTTCCATTTGACCTCTTTCCATGAACTAGAACTAGTGACCATATGGGCTTCAGAGCATGTATCTGCCCACACCTCATCTGGTATGTGTGGGTTAATTTCCAATTCCCTTCTACATTTTATGTTAGAAGTGTTATTAATGTAAAATTTGAAAGTGCTTGGTAAAACTGGCTAATTGCTTTTGGAAGTCTGTTCCCTTGTTGAATTTTTACCAATAGTTCTTCAACTGGTGATGGATTCAGGACTTTCTTCCACTCTTTATGATTTATCCAAAAGCTCCTCAGCTGAAGATACCTGAAAAAATCTGTATTGGGAAGCTGAAATGGATCTCTTAACTGCTCAAAGGATTTCAAACAACCATCTTTTATAATATGGTGCACTTTACTGAGCCCAAAGTCAGACCATTTCCCAAAGCCTGGATCTAACATAGCTGGCTCAAAACCTTGTAAAAGAAAAATATTTGATACAACTCAAATTTGTTGATGCAACTTGGATGACTGTCTTAATTTCTGCCACATTTTTAGAGTAATTTTAGTCCAGTCACTTACTTTGAGGTGTTTTGAGCCACAGCTCCAGTCTGTAGCTGAACACAAGGCTTGTTTTTTTTTGTTTTTTTTTCTTTCTTTATTCAAAGCAGGGTTAAAATAACCAGTTTATTACGTCACTAATATCTACCATCGGAAAAAAAAAAAACACACTCCCACAGTTCTACTGTCAGAAATGGTAGAAAGACACTGAGTCTGTTTACATGTTCATTAAAATCAGATAATTATAATAATCAGATCTGACGTGTTTACATGCACTTCAGAAATGTGATAATCGTAAATCCTGGTTTAGACGTTCCAGTCCATTATCGGAGTTCGTCCGTACATAGTGATGGTAGAATCAAACTTCCTGTTATTGTCTTTAACTCATGTTTGACTGCGTAACTTCAGTTTTGATGATTTTAATAGTTTTTCCACATGCTCAGATGTTACAGAACTAAATAAATCACCAGATACAAGAGAATCAGGGACAAATCCAGGTGTGTTAATCTGATTTATTATAATCAGATTACTGCTGTTATGTGATCAAACAGATCAGATTAGACTGTTTACATGATCAATAATAATCTGATAATGATCTGAGTATTAGTGTGGATGGAAATGGGCTCGGTGATGAAAAGGTTGAAGTCGAGTCTTTTGTTTTTAGTTGGAACACTTTTTTCACCTTCTCCACAGATGTCAGTGAATTGAAGAGGACTCATTATTACCTCTGCCAAGGAGGTTATGTTTTTGCCAGGGTTTGTTTGTTTGTTTGTTTGTCTGTCCGTTAGTGTGCAACATAACTCAAAAAGTTATGGACAGATTTGGATGAAATTTTCAGGGTTTGTTGGAAATGGGATGAAGAAGAAATGATAAAATTTTGGTGGTGATCGGGGGTGGGGGGGCCACTGATCAGCCTTGGCGGAGGTCTGCGCTCTCCAAGTGCTTCTAGTTATCATGGCGTTCAGTAGTTGTGGATTACACTGCGTTAAAAATGTGTTCTATCAAAACCAGAACATGTTGGTGATGAGCAGCTGTTGTTCTAATGCACAGATGTCAAACATGCGTCCCGGGGGCCAAATCCGGCCCCGCCAAAGGGTCCAGTACCCTGGGATGAGTTTGTGAAATGCAAAAATTACACTGAAGAGATTAACACTCAATGGTGTCAAAATCGTGTTAATTCAGGTTCCACACACAGACGCATACAGACCAATTAGTTCTCAAGTGGATCAGAGCAGTAAAATATTCTCACAATATCCTACAAATACTGACAACAGCAAAGTTTCTTTGATTTGGTGTTTAAAAAAAAAGTAAAATTATATGAAAATGTTTACATTAACAAACTATACTTTTACAAAAAATTTGAACAACCTGAACAAATATGAACTAATGGAAATGTCTTAAGAAAAGTAAATGCAATTTTACCAATATTCTGTTACTAAATGTTCTGTGTGTTTGTAGATCCACTGTGATCTGTAAGTTATAATGTATATGTGTAAATGAAACTGAAGCAGAATATTTTTTTAAACTGCACTTATTTTTCTTACGGCATTTCAAGTTGTTCCTATCATTTGGATTTTTAAGGAAACTTTGTAGATGTAAACATTATCATAATTTAATTTCACTTTTTCACTGTTATTATTTTACTGGTCTGGCCTGCTTGAGATCATATTGGGCTGAATGTGGAACTGAACCTAAATGAGTTGGACGGCCCTGTTCTAGTGGATGTCTGTGTTTACAGGGAGCTGGGTCTGGATGAGCTGCTGAGCCACTGTGAGAGGGTGTTGGATAAACTCCGTCACCCAGAGAAGGAGGCGTGTTACCAGGCCATGGCTGGCACCGCCCTCTTCACCCACACGGCCTTCAACATGCTTCAGAACTACAACAGGTACCAGAGTACAGCAGCACTGCTCCTGCAGCTGTAACTGCTGTTTGGAGAAGGGGTTCAAAGCCTACACTGACCAATGCAATGGTCCTGTGATTTACAGAATTATTGAAGCTGTTTTTTTTTTCCTGTAGTATTAATAGTATTGTCTCAAATACCATTCATGGTTCTTGGAATTAAGTGAGTGAAATTCGAATTTCAGAGATTTTCATATGTGTGAGTGGATTAAAGTGAGGACAAATGTGAAGTCTAGATGGACTCAAGGTTATTATCGTTAACGAAAACTAACGAAATGACGAAAACTAGGATTGTAAAAAGGCTTTCATTAACGGAAATAAATAAAAACTAAAATTAAACGAAAAAAACTATAGCTAACTGATACTGTATTGTGTGTTTACAAAACTAACTAAAATGGATAAAAATTATGGAGAAAATTCCCTTCATTTTTGTCTTTGTCAATGTCGGATTGATACAAAAGCAATTTATTTCACTCTAGCAATTTTAGCTAGCGGCACCATACGACACTTTTTGGTCCGTCACTTGTGTTCACTTGTGGTTTCCAGTCGTCTTCTGGTCCCCACTCTACCTGGAAACATGGAGACTAAAGTTGGGAGAAAGCAGCAGAGTCCTGTCTGGGATTTATTTGAATACAACGACAGAGAAGAAGAGAAAAGAGACCACTGAACTACAACTAAGCATTTAGAAAATAACGAAAACTAATAAAAATTAAAGCTGCAAGCAGCATTGGGCGGGACCTCGCACCGGGCGATCCGCCTCCCCCGCGATCCGCCACCCGTGACTGTCGACGCCTCAGCTCCACTCACACCTGTCCGTCCCCATACCAGTTCCCATCCTTTAGTGTCTGTCCTCCTTACATCTGTACAGAACACCAGTGACCCTCTGCTGAAACCACCATCACCTTTAAAATGAGACTTTTATTTTGGAAACCCTACTGTGTGTATGTGCATTTGTTTTTAATGTGAGAGAAAGAATCAGTTTGAAAAATTAATTGAAATTGTATGAATAAGTGAGTATAAAAGTGATGATTTACCACATTTAAGGCTTTTATTTTGGAAAAACCCTATTGTGTGAGGATGTGTGTCTGTGAGAAAGAGTACTTTTGAATGAAGAAACATTGTACAAACAGTTGAGCGTTTGGTCATAAAAATGAAAAGAAGTTATGTAATAGACATTTTGTATTATTCTTAATTTTGGTTTTATTTTGAAAAAATGTACTCCGTGTACTTTTGAATGTGTGCAAAATTTCCAATATCCACAATACAATGCAGTAAAACCTGTTTTAAAATAAAAAAAAAAAAAAAAAAAAACTTTTAGATTACCTGGGACTTGAACCAGGGTCCTTTGGCTCCACAGGCAGCTACATGAACCACTGCACTACAGAGAGACATGTGAAAATGTGCACCAGCAAGACTTTTATAGGGATTTTGCCATTTGGAAAAGTGAAACTAAACATAGTCTTCAAAAAATCGCTATAATTCCATAACCGTAGGTCGTATCTGAAAAATTCTTTCACTTTTGGATTCTGCAGACTTGTGGGAATTCAATGAGGTCTAACTTTTATGTCAAAACTCTGAAATGAATAAGCAGTAATTGCAGAAACGTAGAGTAACTTTCAAAGGCAGATTGCCAACTTCCTGTTGGAGTTAGCTCATTAGTGTCAGTGTATGATTTGTTGGGCTCAATCAGACCAACATTTTGCCATTTGTTTCATGTTTCTGTGACATTCCTACTGGCTGCTAGGGCAGATTTTGTGTGTTTTTTAGTACATAGGTGGCGCTACAGAGTCCATTTTGGCACCCAAGGGGTTAATTTTTGATATTGTATGAAAGTGTTCACCAGCCATGACATACATGGCAAATTTGGTGAGTTTTGGAGCATGTTAAGGGGGTCAAATGGCAGTCTAAAGTGGAAAAAGTATGAAAATAAAAGAATTGTTATAAATCAACAACCGTACATCCTATCTCAAAAATTTTTGCATGTGAGCATTGTGCTGAGTCCCATGAACGTGTAGATATGTCACATGTCAGGAAAAACTGCAAAGTGAAAAATGAGTTCCAAACATCACAACTTTGCGGGCTTGTAAAAAAAAAAACTAAGACAGTTCCAGAAAAAGTGAGAGATCACTTTTTTGAGGAGGTTTCACTCTATCTTTTGATGCTATTTAGAAGTCAATATGACAAACGGTGTCATCGGAGTTAGTTTTAGAAATTTTATTTTGAAAGGCATATTGCGAACTTCCTGTTGGAGTTAGGTCATAAGTGTCAGTGGATGATTTGTAGTGCTTCATCCAACAAGAATTTTGGCACTGGTTTCATGTCTGTACGACATTCCTAGTGGCCACTAGGGCTTTTCCCATTTTTTTCACATAGGTGGCGCTAGAGAGGCCATTTTGGCACCTATGGGGTTAATTTTTACATTTTATCAAATTTTTCGCCAGGCCTGACATGTGTGCCAAATTTGGTGAGTTTTTGAGCATGTTTAGGGGGGCAAATTCCAGTTTAAAGCGTCACGGAAAAATAATAATAATAATAATATAAAAACGAACGAAAAACAATAGGGCCTTGCTTGCAGGCAAGGCCTCTCACTGTGTGAGAGGGCCTTACCTTTCGGCTCGGTCCCTAACTATCAAACCTGCTCTAAAAACAAATTAAAACTAACTGAGAAAAAAAGGTCAAAACTAAAAACTAAACTAGAATGAAAAATCCAAAACTATTAGAACCTTGGATGGACTGGGACTGTGGGTGTCAAATTATGAGATGGACCTGATGATGCATTTAAGTTATTGACTCCTTTGGCGAAGTTTAAAAAAAAAAAAAGTGCCTTAAGCAAATAAAATATTGAATTGACATGGTAGATAGGTTTTTTGTTGTTGTTGATTTTACTTTATTTTTTAAAATCATTATGATGTGAATGCTCGATGCTGTACACATTTAGATTGATGTGAGCAGTGTGTTAGGTGAAAAGGACAGGCAAAAAAACATAAGCTTTTGCTTCTAGCCTACTTCTTTTTTGGTTTTTATGTTTATTACGATTAGTGCACTAAGTACAATGATTGATGTAAAACCAAAAATAAATAAATTCATTCATTCATTCAAGGGAAACTTAAAAGGGTTCTCCCTCTGTGGAAACACCGTCATCTTCTCCAACACTGATTCTCCAGTCAAACCCATGCAGTTGGATCAGTGCCAGTGGATGGACACGCTGGGTTTATGTTCAGTTAATGACAGATTGGACTGAAAAACACACGGTTTATTCAGTTTTCTCTGTTTCTGATAGAAGAAGAATCAACTGTAATCTGAGCTTTAATGAACATCTACATCAGGGCTGTCCAACTCATTTTAGTTCAGTTCCACACTCAGCCCAATATGATCTCCAGTGGGCCGGACCAGTAAAATAATAACAGTGAAAAAAGTGAAATTAAATTATGATAATGTTTACATCTACAAAGTTTCCTTAAAAATCTGAATAATAGGAACAACTTGAAATGTCTTAAGAAAAATAAGTGCAATTTAAAAACTACTCTACCTCTGTTTATCATTTACATGTGTACCTCATAACTTACAGGTCACGGTGGATCTACAAACACACAGAACATTTAGTAACAGAATGTTGGTAAGATTGCATTTACTTCTCTTAAGACATTTTATGTTGTTCATATTTGTTCAAGTTATTCAAATTTTTTGTAAAAGTATAGTTTGTTAATGTAAACATTTTCATACAATTTTTTTTTTTTTTAACACCAAAACAGAGAAAATTTGCAGTTGTCATTTATTGGTTATTATGATATTTTACTGTTCTGATCCACTTGAAACCTAACTGGTCCATATTCATCTGTATGTGGAACCTGAATTAAAAGGATTTTGACACCATTGATTGTTAATTTCTTCAGTGTAATTTTTGCACTTCACAAATTCATCCCACAGGCCGGATTGGACCTTTTGGCGGGCAGGATTTGGCCCCTGGGCCACATGTTTGGCACCTGTGCTCTACATGATCAGTGAATTGAATATAGAAAAATACAGGATTTATACTGAAAAAAAAAAGCAAAATACTGAGGATAATATTATAATAAATGGTGTTAAATCACTTAATAATATAATAACCCTTAACTTTAATCTGAGCTTTAATGAACATCTACATCACAGGTGTCAAACATGCGTCCCAGGGGCCAAATCCGGACCCGCCAAAGGGTTCAATCCAGCCCCTGGGATGAATTTATGAAATGCAAAAATTATGTGTCAGTACTAGAACGGAGGGAGGATACAAAATTATTACAGGCGCTTTTAGCAGCCAGCAAGAAATCTATTACAAGAAGGTGGTTAAAGGCAACTCCACCAGCATTAGCAGACTGCTACCAGACCATCTGGCAAATTTTCAAAATGGAAAAATGGATTTACTGTCAAAATCCAGAGGGATAAATTTGACCATATTTGGGACAAATGGATTCAGTTTGTATCCTCTAGCCACCCACAACTTGTATCACTCATCTAAAAATGTCTTCTTCATAACCTCCCTGTCTTTATTCTTGGCTTACGTTTTACTTCTGCATAAACGTGTAATGTTTAAAGAACCCAGAGGGATTGAAAGCTGTGATCGTCTTTTTTTTTTTTTTTTTTTTTTTTTGAGAAGTAACAAAACTGTAAGCACTCAGTTCATGTTAGTTTTTTTATTTATTTTTTTCTGTTTGACAATTTTGTATGTATAAAATAAGAAATACAAAAAGGACTCTAATAGATATCATATGTATGAATGGTAATGCTGAGATATTTTTGCTCCTTTTCCAATAAAAACTAAATTAAAAAACAAAACAAAAATTACACTGAAGATATTAACAATCAAGGATGTTCAAATCATTTTAGGTCATTTCAGTCTAAAGTGGATCAGACCAGTAAAATACTATCATAAAAACCTATAAATAATGAAAACTGTTAGTTTGTCTTTTTGTTTTAGTGTAAAAAAAAAAAAGTAAAAATACATGAAAATGTTGACATTTACAGACCAGGCTTTTACAAAAAAATGTGAATATCTGAAATGTTTTAAGAGAAGTATGTGGAATTTTGATATTATTCTCCCTGTTTAATGTTTTGTGTATTTGTAGATCCACTGTGATCTGCAAGTTGTGATTCACATGTTGAAATGATAAACTAACGTGTAATATTGTTAACGTTGCACTTATTTTTTCAAGTTGGTCATATTTCTTCATGTTATGTTCAAGTACAATTCGTAGATGTAAACATTTTCATGACGAAATTTACTTTTTTCACTCAAAAGTTCCCTAACCCTAACTTAAAAATTTTAATAATATTCTGCCTGTTACCAAATGTTCATGTAACTGTGTGTAAATGTACATGTATAAATAATAAGTTGAGGCATAATATTGTTAAAATTGTGCTAATTTTTCAAATGAAATTCCTGTTTTTTCAGGTTATTCACATCTTTTTTGTAAAATGTAAATATTTTCATAATTTAATTGGGGGGGTTTTGTACTAAAACAAAAAGAAAAACTTGGATTTTCATTATTTATAGGTTATTAAGTCATTATGTTACTGGTCTGGCCCACTTTAGATCATATTAGGCTGAATGTGGAACCTGAACCAAAATGAGTTTGACAGCCCTGATATACATGGTCAGTGAATTAAATATAGGAAAATACCTGATGTTCACTGGAAAAATGCAAAATACAGAGGATAATATTATGATTAATGATGATAAATCACTTTGGAAAAGTTAAATATACAGAAAAAATCATTTGGAATCTGACCCAAAAGTAGCTCTGGGTCTTTACGGGTTAAATGAAAAAAAAAAAAAAATGGTTTCCAAAAATCAGGCTTTTTACTGAAGGTGGATGAATGTTCAGTTATTGCATTTAACCCTTTCATGCATAGTGTTCACTCCAGTGGACAGTTCTCCTCCAGCTGTTCTCTTGTATATTCATGGGTTTTGTTGTTTTAGTTCCATATCAGCCAACACAGTGGACACTCATTTACCATCCCATAATACACTGACATTCAGACCATTACTGTAACTGCGCTGTTCTTGATAAACCTGATCTGAACCAAGGTTCTAATAGTTTTGGATTTTTCATTATAGTTTAGTTTTATTTAGTTTTGGCTTTTTTTCTGTAATTCAGTTCGTTTTAATTCATTTTTAGAGCAGGTTTGATAGTTTTCATTAGTTTTCATTTTTTTCTAAATGCTTAGTTGTAGTTTAGTTGTAGTTCAGTGGTCTCTTTTCTCCTCTGTGGTCGTATTCAAATAACTCCCAGACAGGACTCTGCTGCTTTCTCCCAACTTTAGTCTCCATGTTTCCAGGTAGAGTGGGGACCAGAAGACGACTGGAAACCACAAGTGACGGAGCAAAAAGTGTCGTATGGAGACGGCACAGAAAACTGAGAGAGACAAAGAAATCGATTTCGTATCAATCCAACGCTGACAAAGACGAAAACGAAGGGAATTTCATCCGTTTTAGTTAGTTTTGTAAACACACAATACAGTATCATTTAGTTATGTTTTATTTCTTTTAATTGTAGTTTTTATTTATTTCAGTTAACGAAAATGTTTTTTCAATTCTAGTTTTGGTCATTTGGTTAGTTTTTGTTAGTGCAGATCAAGGTTATTATCATTAACATGTTTGTGTAAATCAATTGCCAGTTGTTATTAGACTGTAATTAACAGTTTTCATACACAGTATTTATTTTTGCATATTATCTCCATGAAGTGAGTAATAATTAGTATTAGAGTATGTTCAAGTGTGAGAAAACATCAGATTAGCTGCATTAAAAATGTTTTTTTTTCATAGTTTTCACACAGTATATTACTTTCTGTTATTGTGTTTTAAATACGTGTTTCTTTGTTTCAAGAATTAAACACATGGTGTTCAGCTGAGTGGACGTTTTTGTAACTCCATCAAAAAACAGGTCCATTAAAAAAAAAATTCAATCACATGGTTTTTTTATGCCTAAAGAGGAATAAAAACACTCAGGAAAAAAAATCTTGACTAAGGTTCTGATAATTCATGCATCAAAGGGTTAATTGTGCTCTGTGACTTCGTTTGGCTCTTTCCTTTAACAGTCTTTGGTTTTGTTGTCTGTTACAGGATAACTGCCACTGTGGAGAAAGTGGAGCTGATGTGGCAGCAGACCTTCTCCAAGGCCCGAGTCCAGCTCCAGGTTTTCCAGCTGCGTGATGACGCTCTGCAGGTGAGGAACAGAATGGCAGCGCTAACGCTCAGAGCAGACGCAGCAGTACGGCTTTTAAACATGTTGTGGTTGTACTGACAGATCACAGAGCGGATTGAAACGCTGCTTCAAGACAAGCTTCAACCCTACAAAATGGAGATCGCCCAGGACGCAGCAAAGGCGGGGCTTCTGGTGTCGGAGTTCACCGCGTCCATTCACACTCCTGCAATGGTATTCAGCCCATCTACCTGCATCTGTTAGTTAGGCATGGAATCAGATGAAAATTTCATATCACAGTTATCATTATTATCGCGGTATTATTGAAATTGTGCTCAAAATGTTCAAAAAGTACTGATACACACACTGAAAGAATTTAACCAAGTTATATTTCAAATAAATAAATAAAACCCAAATAAAATAACAGTCCCAATGTCCCTTCTGTGTCAGAAACATTCCAATATTAACCCTTAGTGGTCTGAGCCTATTTTGTCCGTTTTTCAGTCCTGTAGATTTGGCCTTTATATACTATATAAACAAATGTTTACTATACCCATGTTTGGGATCTGTTTTTTCAGCACGACCTCATCTATTTCATCTGTCTATTATTTTTTTCACTTTAACCTACTATAAAAACAAAAGGACAAAAAACACACAAAAAAAATCCAATTTGAAAAATGTATATAATTTATTGCATAAATAACACACAGATGCTTAACGAACCTTTTCAAAGACTTTAAAAGTGAATATTGGTTCCAAATATTAGGTATAGAAAATTAAAATTGTAATAAATTCAAACTACTCAAATATTTGACATAAAAGCAGATCTTTACATAGGGTTTTTTCCCCTAAAAGTGTGTTAATCAAACACGGTTATCATGATAATTAGAATGTAAATGGTAATACTAACCATCTGCAGTTTTACTGCCATTTATCGTTATACCAGTAATGGTTACATCTCTAATATATTATACTATAGATAAAACTGTATCTGCAGTTGGACGTAGGCATTAAATGTGTTTAAATTAGCATTAAAAAAGGCATTAAAAACCATTAAATTAGATTTGCTAATACCTGCAGAAACCCTGGTTTGGAGTATTATTATTGTTATTATTATTTTAGTGGTCCGGCCCACTTCAGATCATATTCATATTATTCATAGATTCTTATTCATATTAGTCCGAATGTGGAACCTGAACTAAATTGAGTTGGACACCTCTGTTGTACACTCCTGCTCATGTTTTTTTAAATTCTAAATTCATACCCTTTCTCAGTGTTTGATAACATAGGGTAGGTTTTCTTTACATGTCCTCTGTATTCATTCACTCATTTCTGTCTCAGGTTCTTGTTCGCCGTGCTGAAGACGTCATCCACACACTGGTGGACATCCTGCCCTTGGACAGTAGGAGCAGAGAGCGCTGGGTGGTGGACCTGGACAGGCTGAAGGACAAACTGCACTCCACTGTCCATTACACCCTGCAAACCCTTAGAGCTGTGAACAGTTATCACCATTACTACAATAAGGTCAGTTCACTGGACTGATACTTTCACATAATCTAATAACTACTATTTTAATAGGCTCTTAGGGTTTTCCAAAGGATATAGATGTTGTTTGGGTTGTAGCATATTTCCAAATTTTTTAGACGACTCAGGCCCTCAGCTGGGCAGATCTGGGGTTCCTCTGCAAAAAAGATCTACATTTTTACCTCTGCCAGGAGGTATTGTGATCACTTTGCTTTGTGTGTTTGCGTGCATGTTTGTTTGTTAGCAAGATAACTCAAAAAGTTATGGATGGACTTTCATGAAGTTTTCAGGAAATGCTGATACTGCCACAAGGAAGAAATGATAAAATTTTGGTGGTGATGGGGGGTGCAGATCTGTCTTGGTGGAGGTCTGCGCTCTGAGTGCTTTTCTTGTTCAAAAATATAATTACTGTACACATCATTTTGGAAAAAAGAGATGATAAATCAAACAAGTGTTCAGAGAACACAAACCTCTGCCAAGCACCCCGAACGGTGTGCATGTGTGGATTGACTATTTCTTTTTAAACAATGGATGTGCAAAACAAATTTCATAATGATATTTGATGAATTGCATTTTTTATGATTTTTTGAAAATGGTGCATAAAAAATAACAAAAGCCAACAAAGCGTAACGGAAGAGAACTGGAGCGGAACGATATTTCGTACAAAGTTGAAGCTTGGTCCCAGTCATGTGTCTGTCCAATTAGATTCAGTTCACATCAATATTAGTTGAGTTCTAATTTTAAATGTGTGGTAAATGGGATTTTCAATGTTCAATGTAAATGTCCACAGAGTCCACATTCCACAGTGGATGTGGACAATTTAGTTCCAGATACAAGAGATTGTTCTAAGATACAGGTGGATCCAATTGGAGGCTAATCAGAGTCGTTTTGAATTTTTGATGAATTTTGGAAAATTGCTCAATGATGACAGATGGAAAATTGTAGATGTTGTGACCTTGAACTTTGGCCTACTTGGCCCAAAATTTAATGGGTTCGTCCCAGGGCCTAGGCCTATCTGTGGGGAAGATTTGGGAAAGATGGGTGGAATACTTTACCCCTAAAGTTGCTAACAAACAAACAAACAAACCAAAGTCATCACAATACCGCCTGGTGGAGGTAATAATCAAAAAGGTTCAGAAGAACAGTCCACTTGGGGCTTAGTGGATGCTTTGGACTTTGGTTTACACTGTGAACTGAAACCTTACAGTGATGGAGGGAAACCCTGGATATATTTAGACGTGGGTCAGTTGGATTTGTTTCTCATATCACATCTTCAGAAACAGACTGACTCAACTATTATTTGCAAGTTATCTCAAATTTCTGTATTTGATATGGATCCATATTGTACATGGATTAGATTAGATAGAATGTTATTGATCCTTTGGTCAGAGCCCTCAGAAAACTGAGGTTCCAAAAGCAACACAAACACTGAATATACACACAAGAAATACACACAAGAAAAAAGTAACACAATAACTATAAAAAAAACAGGAGGGAAAAAATGCACTCGCATATTGGAAAGTACCAGTAGAGACACAAGAAGAACTGACAATAAATAAGTGGATAGACAGAACCATGGGAATTTATAGGATGGAAAGAATAACCTTCACTGTCAATTTGAAGATGGATTTTTTTTTTTGTGCAACACTGGGAGGGATGGGTGAGATGACTGCATGAATATGAACCCCAAATCCTCTGAAGGAAATTTGTGTGTTTTTATTTATTTTTGTTTCTAAATTGATTCTTTATTTTGAGATCCTGTATGCCAGGACCATGATGAGCTGCTGTAAATGTTTCTGTTCTGTTTTTTTTACATCTACTCGCTGGGTGTGTATAGTTTGTGTATTTGTCTGTTTTTTCAATGTGTGAAAAAAATCTGAATTCTTTCAATAAAAAGAGAATTAAAAAAAAAAAAGGAAAGTACCAGTAGAAACAAGTAGTAATAATAATAATAGCTTATGTCTTAATAATATATTATTGTATGCACAGTATGTGTATATACGTAGTTCAATCACAGGATAAAAGTTAGAATAAAGTAATAACAGTATTAACAACAATATACAAGTAATATAAGTATGATGATGATAATAATAATGATGATGATGATGATAATGCATTTTGCCTTTGTAGAAGTACTCTTCCCAAGTCACACATTAATGATTTATTGTAGATTATCGTCAGGTATTATGGGAAAGAAAAAAAAGTAAAAAGAGAGGAAAAAACGACAGAAGGAAAAAAAAAAGGTATTATGGGATGGCCGTCTGGTGGTCAGTGCATCCTGAACCAGTGTTGTGTTCTTCCACAGGCCGACAGCTGGTACCGTCTGGTTCTGTGTGAGAACTTCCTCCAGGAGCTGCTGTCGGGGGTAGAAGCAGACTGTAACCCCAGACAGAGGACCAACTGGGGGACCATTCCCCCATGGAGGAAGAAACTGTCTGCTTTCCTGAAGAAGAACCCCCCTCCAGACATGGAGGAGCTGCTCCATCTGGCTCATCTGTCCAGTGTCATCCCAGATGGACACGTCCAACAGGCAGGAAAACGCCTGTCCCAGAGGTGAGGGGGGAGAGGGTCTTTGGAAGAAATCAGATGAGTTTTGTTGAGGTTGAACATGTCTGTATATCTCTATATTTGTTTTTGCTCAGTGTACATATGTTGTCATTATGCCTGAAGGTGTCCTTTAGACCAGTGGTCCCCAACCGTTTTTTGTACTACAGACTGGTTTCATGCATGAAAATTTTCCACGGACCGGTAAGAGGTGTAGGGGTTCCAATAACAAAACCCTTTGTCACTTCAGAGCATGTGATCTGAAACACTTCCTGTATATCAGACAATTACAATGATTCTACAGTAGAATATCAACTCACCCTAATGCAGAATAAGTCAGAACCCTGGACTGGTTTCCCTGCAACTAGACGGTCCCATCTGGAGCTGATGGAGACACACAGTCCAGGTGGGTTCCATAGATCCAGTCTACTCTGGATTCTTGTTTTGGTAACGCAGTCACAGAAAGATATGAAGTTGGAAACAGAAGGACTTTCAGGGCTTTTGTGGCGATATCTGCATATTCTGCTTTGACTTGAATCCAGAATGCACAGAGGTTTGAAGCTGTCTCAAACATGGATGGATGTGCTGCTGCAGTTTGGAGGCACTTGTGTGACCCCTGTTGGACCCAATGAACCTGGAACTGAGGCAGGAATCCTCATATTTCCTTCTAAATGCATCTCTCTGTTTGCAGGCAGTCTGTGACCCTTCTATAGCCTCATCGTTTCCTTGTTTCTTCCCGAAAAAGTTTTCCAGTGAATTTTGTTTTTGGCTCATTTCTTTAGCTTGTGTTTCTACTGATTCAGGAAACTGTGCACCTGAGTTTAGCAGTTGTGAGGCGAGGGCAGAAACAGTCGCTTTTCAAAATAAAATCTCCGTAAGACTAATGGAGAAAATTGTTTTAATATTAACCACTTTTTTTTTTTTTCTTTGCGGCCTGGTACCAAATGATCCACGGACCGGTACCGGTTGGTTAACTTCTAAAAAACTTCCAGTCACTGTGAAGATAGCTCTTTTTTTCTACAGTATTTGTTTTTGTTCCTTCAGGTGTATGAGTGTGAGGAAACTGATCATCTCCTCTGGTCCTGTAGCTGTCGCTCAGCTTCAGTCGGCTCTGCAGTGGCAGTATGAGCTCCTGCGGGGGGGCGCTCATGTCAGTCAGCCTCCTGCCCACAGAGATGAAGCATTTCTGGATGTTCACAGGGACCCCAACTGTAAAAGTCCGTCAGAACTGCGCTGTAGTCCTGACGCTTCCTGGGGCGGTTCAGAGTCCGACTTGACTAACTGTAAACCCAGTCTGGACTCGGCCCCTGTAACCGGGTCTCTTCTGGCGTCGGCTCAGTGTAACCCCGCCTCTCTCACCTCATTCGACTCGGGCTTTGACGGAGCAGGGAGCAGCCACTTAGAGGGGATGGAGGGTGTGTCCAGATCAGGGGGGGGCCGGGACTCTGTGAGACCTGCTTTGAGCCAGACTCAGATCAATGAGGAGAACCTGGTGGGGTTGTGGGGTTCTGAGGATCACACAGACCCGTCCAGTCCCAGTCCCAGGGTCCAGGTGGTCTCTAAAGTGACGGCGGATTCCCTGAACTTGGAAATCAAAGTGAAGCGTTCGGCGGCTCCGCCCAATAACCCCTGGCTCAGTTTACCGGTCGATGATTTGGAGAACTCGTACACGGTCACCATCACACAGAACCCACAACCGCAGCTCGTAGACCCGACGGTCCACGGAACCAGCAGATGTCGAGACCAGCCCACGCAGACAGAGGTTCTGAAGGACCCCCAGACCACGGACTGTACGTTATCGTCACAAAGCACTTTAGAGGATTCTGAACTGAGCCCCATCCATGAGGTTCTGTCCAGCACCATCAGAGACAAGTCCACCTGTACCACAGAGACCACCACCATGATCTGGGACTCCTACGACCTGCACGAGCAGTATGTGGACGGGTAAGACTCTGTTTCCTTCTATTAAAAAAAAATAATCCAAATAAACAAACCGTGTGTTTACAAACCGACCCGGGACGTCACTCGGGCATCTTCAGAATTTTGTTGCAACGTGCACTGTGGTAAATGGAGGTTCGCGCAGCCTCCTGACAGCGGCAGCACGACCATATGATATTATATGGATGAAACAAACACGCGGAAACAGCTGGAGGAATATGCATAGAAGGAAGGGAGTTCCTGCCGTTTCCGATTGTGTCTGTTCCAGCTGCCGCTGTAAGGTAGCTGTGCGAGCCTTCGCTTCCCACAATACATGTCGCGACAAAATTCCTCAGATACCCGAGTGACGTCCCGGCTCGTTTGTAAACACATGGACTGTTTCTGGTGGATGGAACTAAGAAACTGTTCACCGTAATGCATGAGATTCAGGTGAGTAATGACAGACAGACTTACAGATTCATGATACTGAGGATATGACTGAGGATGGACAGATCTGATGAAAAACTGGTCATGAAAGTCTTCAGCACCTTTAAGGTCAAAACAAAAAAGAGGAATAACAAAAAAAATGTATTTTGGCTCCAACTCCAGTTTGATTGTAACTTTCAGATTAGAGTGTAGTTCTGTTTTACTGATTTGTGTTTTTTATTTGCTTTGAAGTACTTTGTTTCACCTTTTAGAAGCTTAAATGAATTCAAAGTAATTGCAACTGTAGGCTTTTTAGTTGTTTTTTGTTGAAATTTAAGCATGATGGTTCAGTTACGAAAAATCAAATTCAGTTTTACAAGAAAACATTTCTAAGGTGGTCCTCTTGCATTTACAATGTGGTATGACAGAATGCTGCAAAATAATACACAAAAATACTCTTGTACCCCTTAGATCAGGGCTCACCAACCCTGGTCCTCCAGATCCACTATCCTGCATGTTTTAAATGTTTCCCTCTTCCAGTCCACCTGACGGTCATTATCAGTCTGTTGCAGAGCTGGATGAGAGGATAATCATCTAAAACATGCAGTATAGTAGATGTGGAGGACCGGGGTTGGATAGTGGATCTGGAGGACCGGGGTTGGATAGTGGATCTGGAGGACCAGGGTTGGATAGTGGATCTGGAGGACCGGGGTTGGATAGTGGATCTGGAGGACCGGGGTTGGATAGTGGATCTGGAGGACCAGGGTTGGACAGTAGATGTGGAGGACCGGGGTTGGACAGTAGATGTGGAGGACCAGGGTTGGTGACTTCTGCCTTAGCTGTTGTTGGTCAGCTGCATGAACAGGTTCTAATGTAAGGATGGGGAACACACTAAAGTTACAGATTCTGTTTTTTTTTTTCCTTCAGTGGCAGTAGTCTGCAGTGGTCATCTAAAGGTGAATTTTCTGTTTGGAAGGCTCCACGGTTTGTCAGGGAATGCCTTGGGTTCAGTCACCGTCCATCAATTAAACCTAACCCTACAATGAGGATAAATGAAGTACGGCTTTTAAAATGGACTAATGCTGCAATTCAGTTTATGGAAAACTAGTTTATGAACACTGACTGAAAGCAAGTAAAGGATAAATGATGGTAACTTGTATTCAGCAGGTTAGTGATGGCTAATATCACTACCTAAACCAGGGCTCTCAAACTCATGTTCTTTCAGGTTCCACATTCAGCCCGATTTGATCTCCAGTGGGCCAGACCAGTAAAATAATAGTATAATAACCTATAAACAATGACAACTCCAAATGTTTGTCTTTGTTTTAGTGCAAAAAACCCATTAAATTCTGAAAATACTTACTTTTATAAACTATTCAAACAAAAAAGGTGGGAATAACCCAAAAAAACCCTGAAATTTCTTAAGTAAGTGCAATTTTAACAATATTCTGCCTCATCTTCTCATTAGTCCATGTGCATTCTGGATCAGATCTACAAAGACACTAAACACTGAGGAACAGGAAGAAAAGAGTTCAAATTGGGCAGAATTTAATACAGACATTTCAGGTTGGACACATTTGTTCAGGTTATTCACATTTTATTGGTACAGGAGAGTTTGAAAATGTAAATATTTCCATAATTTAATGTTAGTTTTTGCACTAAAACAAAGACAAAAATTTGGAGATGTCATTATTTACAGACATAATGTAATATTATTTTTTTCCACATCAAACCAAGAAAAAAATATGAAGTCATCATTTTTGTAGGTTATTATGCTATTATTTTACTTCATCATATTGGTCTGTATGTGGAACCGCAACGAAAATGAGTTCCACAGCCTTGACTGTGGAATTTTTGCATTTCACAAATTCATCCCACAGGCTGGATTTAGAACCTTTGGTGGGACGCATTTGGGCCCTGGGACGCATGTTTAACACCCCTGATCTAGAGAGACTGGCACACTAGGCTGTAAGAACAGTAGTTTATAACAGTGGGTTTAACATCTGACTCTTTTCATCATAATTACTTTTTAAATGGCAGAACTGGGTTTGATAAAGACTGTCAACTTGTCTTCTCAGTGTGAGTGACGTGTCCCTGAAGGACTGGGACGTAAAGGAACAGGAGGGTTTGAAGGAGGTGGAGAACATTCTGGACAGGGCTGACCAGATACTAGCGGTAAGGGGCGGGGTACACAGTGATGTACATTCATTCTTTGCTCCTCCATGTGAACAACAGTACAGTAACCTTTTTTTTTTTTTCTCCAGGAGGAGGAGAATGTTCTGGCTCAGGAGGCCATGCTGGATGTCCTGCTGAAGGAGGACCGTCCCGGTCACTGGCCCCCGTGGAACGCTGAGGTCCAGCTCTGTGAGGTATGTTCATGTTCGTCCCACTGGACTGAAACTGTCTGTCCAATCAGACTGGACATGGATGACATGTCCCAGTGAATTCAGACTTTGTTAGCTCGTCTTCTGTGTACTTTTTCTCCTGTTGGTTCTCAGTAGTCATCTTATCTTGTCACTCTGATCCCATGTTTTATTTGAACATCTTCCCTTCACTTATTCCAAAAATGCATTTAAGCCCAAACTCAAACCACCTCTGTGGTTCCACCATGACCAGATAAAGCCCTCATCCCCTCACAGTCTGACCCAGAGACCCTTTATCTGCAGCCTTGACTGGACACACGTTTTAACTGGAGATAATACACCAGTTACCCAGAATTCATGGCACAAACACCTTGGGTTTGGTCAATATGGGCAGTACTTTAATTATTCTATTTTTACATGTTTTATTGTTTTATTATACCCCGACCCTCTGGGGTACACACACATATACACATATATATATATATATATATATATATATATATATATATATATATATATATATATATATATATATATATATATATAAAGTGCTGGGCAGCAGTGATTAAAATTTTTAATCGCGTGGATTTCTGTAATTAATCGCATAGTTATATGGGGGGGGGGGGGGGGGGGGGGTTGCTGGCATCAACAGTGTGTATTTCCTTTCAGTGATATTTCAGACTGCAGTACTCCGCTGATCAAAATAATTGCACATGTCAGTGCTTCCAAACACCTGTGCCCCCCCCCCACCATCTGAAGACATTTAAAATGAAAATGTCCATGGAACAGACCGCTACTGTTACATATGTTTATGTCCACACCAGTGTATTTCTGCTTGTGAGTGATTGACAGGAGTCTTAAGCCCACTAATAAGTACTAATACTAATAAACCCAATAATATGGGATGTTCAGTTGTTAAAAGTAAACAAAGGGGGCCCTCTAGTGGTCAAAGGGGGCCCTCTAGTGGTGGGAATAAGTGTCACTAACGTATGTTTTGTCCTTGCGGTGATCCTGTAGTCAGTTCATACATAAGAAGGAACTAACAGACACGTTTCTGTCACTCTGTTTGTATGGCCCCAAAAACGTTTGCCTGTGAGTATTTTATGTTCAGTTGTTGTCAGAATGAATAGTGTCAAATATCTCTGATGTGAACCTTTGTTGCTGGATAAAAAGACGTAAATCTTAAATTAATCTGTAAATGCTAATCGTTAGCATGTCTATGGATTTTCCATTCAAGTTAGTATCAAGCTAGCATTCTTTTTCCCACTCATTTAAATGTATAATGCCATGTAAATGTACTAAGGCAGTGAACAGAACTCAGACAGATTTAGTTTGTATGTGTCAGTTTTACAGTGAGTCTACAGGAACAGATTTGGACAGAAGTTTTGGGCGTCCGACTTTTCTTGGGAAACCTGTTGTCTATCTGCAGCTAATCGCTACATGAACACCAGCAGAAGAATAGGAGTTATAATTGTACTGTCCTCGCTAAGACGTCTGTACTTAGTCTGAACTAGACAGCGAGCTAAACTGAACTGACGATGCCAGATCTGTGCTCTGAAGTCTGCAGCTTTAATGTACATACTTGACATCATGCAGACTGACAGAGTGAAACTATAAAATAAAGACAAAATAAATCAATTAGTTATGTCTATTAATGATATTAATGCATATTCACGGAGAAAGTATAGATGTAATTATTCTAAACTTAAATTGACTGCTAATACAACAGTCACATGGTAAATGAGTACAGGTTAGTTCAAAGGCTGGAATATTAAACACAACCAATAAATTTACATAAACTTAACATGAACCTGCAGAAAGAATTAGCAACCCATCTGCGACTGCTAGCATAAACGAATTAGCTTAAACATGTTAATAACACATTGTAATAAACACATCCAAAATAACGTCATAAACATGTTTCTAACGGCACGTTTGCATGTGAAATTATTTAACAAACAGTCCGTTCTGATCCACTGTAAAAACGTGGCAATGTTTCTGTCCTGTTCATTATTTCAGAGCAGATTCAGCTCCTTCCTGCTGAAATGTCGGGATTTTTTTCCTTTCTAATATCAATATTGATCCCAGTATTGATGTGTTGCATGACTCCAGTAGTCAAATAATCAGGTTACAACTCAAAATTGTACTTTGATTCAGATTAATTTAGTGATACCAATCAATTAATATTGAATCGAATCGTGATTAATCGATTCAGAACCTTATGAATCGAAATTGAATCAATTACGGAACTTGGCCAAGATACCCAGCCCTAACACACACACACACATATATATATATATATATATATATACAGGGTGGGGAAGCAAAATGTACACTGAACATTTAGTTGTTTTTTCTCAGCAGGCACTACGTCAGTTGTTTTGAACCCAAACATATACTGATGTCATAATCATACCTAACACTATTATCCATACCTTTTCAGAAACTTTTGCCCATATGAGTAATCAGGAAAGCAAACGTCAAAGACTGTGTGACTTGCTGAATGCACTCATCACACCAAAGGAGATTTCAAAAATAGTTGGAGTGTCCATAAAGACTGTTTATAATGGAAAGAAGAGAATGACTATGAGCAAAACTATTACCAGAAAGTCTGGAAATGGAGGACGCAACAAAAAACGTACCAAAGCTTTTATTAAAGCTCTCAAATCCAAAATCCTAAAGGATCCAACCAAATCCATGAGAAAAATGGCAATTGAACTTGAGGTAAACAACAAGACCGTTAGAAATGCAGTAAAATATGATTTGAAGATTTGACATGACTTTCAATAAACTAATTGGTCATACACTGTCTTTCAATCCCTGCCTCAAAATATTGTACATTTTGCTTCCCCACCCTGTGTGGGTGTGTGTGTGTGTGTGTGTGTGTGTATATATATATATATATATATATATATATATATATATATATATATATATATATATATATATATATATATAAAAAATAAATGTCAGTGTCCATACACCGCTGTTTGTTGCTGTTGTGTGTGTTTTTGTGCAGATGTCCTCAGTTCTTGATGCTGTTGTGTGTTTTTGTGCAGATGTCCTCCTCTGAACTGACTGAAGCCGGTGTTCTGGGCCTGGAGGACTGTCCTGTTTCTGCAGAGCCGCAGACCTTCAGTGAGCACAGATCTGAGGTGGACGGGCACCGTCATGAAGAAGGTGGATGTAACGGCAGGCCGGACCTGCTGACGGAGCTACGCAAAGTCCACGTCCTGGATGAGCTGATAGCAGAGGAGAACCTGAAGATCCATGAGCTGAGACGCTGCAGTGAACAGGAAACCTCAGGGAGCGGTCCTTCAGATCCAAACCAAGCATCCAGTCTGAGTGAGGACAGGCATGTTTTCAGACTGCAGCTGGAAAAGGAGAGAGAGGAGGTGGAGAAGCTGGAGAGGAGCCTGGATAAAGAGCAGGAAGAGGAGGTGGAGAAGCTGGAGAGGAGCCTGGATAAAGAGCAGGAAGAGGAGGTGGAGAAGCTGGAGAGGAGCCTGGATAAAGAGCAGGAAGAGAAGGAAAATAAGGATGGAGCTGGAAGAGAGGGCACATGTTCTACAGCAGAACAGAATGAGGAAGATGCAGCGCTCTGTGGGGAACGTTTTCAGGCTGAATCCAGTGGTGATGATGTGGATCAGCTGGAATCTGACACGAATAAGAGCTTGAACCTGGAAGATCCTGACTCCGCCCCCAAACTGCCCTCATTGAATGAAACTGGATTGAACAGTGACTCAGACGAGGCGTCTGCAGAGCTGGGGATCCATCCACTGGGATTAGACTCGCTTGGTGAAAATTCAGCCGTAAGCAGTCCAGAAAGTTCTAGGACACTTGAAACACAACTGAAGGATGGGGTGTTTGACCCGGGTGGTGGATCAGCCCAGCTTAGGGCTTCACCTCCTCTGAGCAGCAGTGCCACAGAGGATGAAGCGCCTCATTCCATTGAGGTGACCAGTGCAGATGTGTCCTCAGCTGATCCCATTCCCACTCAGTTCACAGACAAACAGCCCCACCCTCCAGACCAGGACCAGGACCACCTCCAGGTTCTCCATCCAAATGTGAAGGAACACAGTAACAACAATAACAACAACAAAAACCTCCAACTGGAGTCAAAAATGACTTTAGACTCTCCTGACATCAGCCTAGATGACACAAAGGGACAGTGGACAGACGAAGGCTCAGCTGGTCCAGATGCAGGTCCACATCAGTGTCCTCCTGACTGTCCTCTGGAGTTTGACCCGGGTGGAGGAGGTGGGGTCTGGATTTCTGAGGCCACCAGGACGTCAGGCAGTGGAATCCAGACCCAGTTCAACACCAACATGACACAGGTAAAGAGGAGTGGATGGACAGTATGTATCAGTGGTTCCCAGCCTTTTTTTACTCCTGACCCCATTTTAACATCACAAATTTGTGGCGACCCCTGACATTCAAAATGGAGACATTTTTTTGCTAAAATTTATTTATTTTTTATCATGTTTATCATGTATCAAGTTTGCTAAACTATGTTGCAAATAAACATTAATTGTAGACAACATTCAGTCTATATAATGTATATTATTATGGATGGAGGCAGTGAAGCCAGGTGTAGATTACTGCACAAAGGGAGGATTTAATTTTTAATACTGAACAAACAAGAACTCAAACTATGAATTATGAAAGAGCTGCAGCATCTGAAACTGACCACAGTGAACATTTGACACATAAACAGAACCACAGTGCTGCACTTTCAGAGTTTGTCAAGTCTTTTATGTATTGGGATTGTCTCTGTCAACTCACCATGTATTTTTTATTAGTTTTTTGTTTTTTTTAATCAATTTCTAGAAATTTCAGGCGACCCCACATGGGGTCCCGACCCCAAGGTTGAAAAACACTGGTATATAGACAGGTACATGTAGAAGGACGAATGATAGTTTCACTCATGAGCATCCAGTTAGAAAACAAAAAAAAAAACAAATGATCATCGAAAACACAACTATTGGACTAAAATACACAGAAACTGTGAAAGGCGTCAGGGTGGGAAGAACTCAGGCCTTTTCCATCCACTTTAGATAAGGTCGCACCGATCTGATATCTGCCCCGATATCAATATTTTGGCTGATCAGGGATCTGCAAAAGCAATTGATCCGTAAGATCAATCCTTCCACTTTAAATTTTTGCGACATGGGCTCCATCATGCATGCAGAACATAATTCTAAAAGTAACGTGAGCTCCCCTCACATTATCGTTGACCCTGAAAACAAATTTGTAACCGGGAGGGGGACAATGTGCCGGGGGTGTGTGTGTATGTGATGTGCCAAGTGATTTATACTGTTGTGATGTAAAACAGTAGTCACTAATGCTAGATTAGTCGCTCGTGTTACTTAACCTTTGAGGCACTGGAGGAGTTTGCAATTTTTCTTTTTTTCCAATTCATTTATGTTGCTTGTTGCGATATTGTGAGCTTGGTGCTTAAAATGAGTTTGACAGCCATGTATTAACCCTTTAATTCAGGTTCCACATTCAGCCTGATTTAATCCAAAGTGGACTAGACCAGTAAAATACTAACATAATAACCTATAAATAATGACAACTCCAAACTTTTCTCGGTTTCTAGACTGAAAAAAGTAAAATTGCATATGAAAATGTGACTGCAAACTGTGCTTTAAAAATATGAATAACCTGAACGACCTGAAATTTCCTTAGAAAATCAGTGTAATTGTACCAATATTCTGCCTCAGTTTATTACTTATGCATGTTCATCATAACGTACAGATACAATGGATCTACAAATACACACAACATTTAGTAACAGACAGAATATTGGTCCAATTACACTCACTTTATTAAGACATTTCAGGTTATTCATATTTGTTCAAGTTGTTCAGATTTTTCATGTAAGTGTACTTTTTTTTTTTTTACATAAAACAACAACTGAACAACTGTAACTGTACCAATATTCTATCTGTTACTAAGTGTTTTGTGTATTTGTAGATCCACTGTGAAGTTTCAATATTAAAACATTTGAATTCCATGTACTGAAGATGGTAGATGTGTAATGTAGATATAAAAACAAACAATTTTAGTCCAATTACACAGATTTATATGAAGACAGTTATTTTATTCCCTTTTTTTTTTTTTAAAGGATAGTTTATAAATGTAAACATTTTCAGGTAATTTTGCTTTTTGACACTAAAACAAACTGAAACGTGGTGGTGTTGTTATGACAGTATTGAACTGGTCTGTGTGTGGAACCTGAACTCACATGACTGACACCTTTGACTGTTAATATATTCGATGTAAATTCACCCTCAGCCCAGATTGGACCCTTTGGTGGGCCGGTTTTGGCCCACGGGCTGTCTGTTGGAGCCCCCTGGGTTAATATTTACCCATCATTCTCAGTATCTGATCTGTTTATTACCTCCGCCAAGAGGTACTGTGGTCATTTTGCTTTGTGTATTTGTTTGTTTGTTTGTTTGTTTGTTTATTCTCATCTTTAGTGTAAAACTCTTCCACCCATCTTTCCCAAATCTTCCCCACAGATAGGCCTAGGCCCTGGGACCAACCCATTCAATTTTGGGCCAAATAGGCCAAAGTTCAAGGTCACAGCAAGGTCACAACATCTACAATTTTCCTCTCTGTCATTATTGAGCAATTTTCCAAAATTCATAAAAAATCCAAACGACTCCGATTAGCCTCCAATTGGATCCACCCGTAGCTTAGAACAATCTCTTGTATCTGGAACTAAATTGTCCACATCCACTGTGGAATGTGGACTGTGTGGACATTTACATTTAACATTGAAAATCCCATTTACCACACATTTAAAATTAGAACTCAACAAATATTGGTTGGAATTGAATCTAATTGGACAGACACATGACTGGGACCAAGCTTCAACTTTGTACGAAATATCGTTCCGCTCCATTTCTCTTCCGTTACGCTCTGTTGACTTTTGTTATTTTTTATGCACCATTTTCAAAAAAATAATAAAAAATGCAATTTGTGAAATATCATTATGACATTTGTTTTGCACATCCATAGTTTAAACAGAAATAGTCGATCCACACATGCACACCGTTCCGGGTGCTTGGCGGAGGTTTGCCTTCTCTGAACACTTGATTGTCACAGGATAGTTTATAAATGTAAACATTTTCTGGTAATTTTTCTTTTTTCCACTAAAACTAACTGAAAAATGCGAGTTGTTATGACAGTATTGAACTGGTCTGTGTGTGGAACCTGAACTCACATGACTTTGACACCTTTGATTGTTAATATCTTCAGTGTAAATTCACCCACGGCCTACATTGGACCCTTTGGTGGGCTGGTTTTGGCCCACGGGCCGGCTGTTGGACACCCCTGGGTTAATATTTCATTTCCATCATTCTCAGTATCTGATCTGTTTATTAACATAGTTCTTTTCTTAAATTGCTCAGATGACCAGTTTCCAGACCCCCATCGTCCTGGACACTGGGTCTGGTTTGATGAAAGCTGGATTTGCAGATCAGGACCTTCCAAGTGTCATATTCCCGACCATTATCGGACTACCCAAATATGAGGTGAGGGTCATTTAAATTTTTAAATCCCAGAGAAAATGTGTTGTATTTTCATGTTGCTTTGGTTCTGTTTTTAATGTGAGCAGGAAATAATGAACAGCAGTGCTGAACGAGAGGTGTACATCGGCCATGAGGCTCAGCACATGAGGGGGGTGTTGGCTTTGAAACATCCCATCAGGAACGGAATCATCCGCAACTGGGACGACATGGAAAAGGTGAAACACTCCCACTTATCGGCATTCGATCAGTGGTCCATGATAGAAGGAAATGGAGGTCCCCAGGTCTGAGTGTTTGTAGCACGAGAAAGATTTTAAAAAAAAGGGTAAAATAAAACATAAAAGGGAAATAAGGTAAAAATAACAACTACAATAAATATAAATAAATTCAGCTGTTAATGGGGATGGACAGTACTGAAGTCCAAATACTTGGTTCTGATAACTTTTTAACCCTTGAGTCATTATTCCGGGTGAAGGTTCACATATTAAATAAATATTGTATATATTTAATACATATGTGTAGTTTTTTAACTTCTAGATTTTCTAAACAGACTTGTTAGTAGGGGTGTAACAAAATATCGGTTCTGCAATATATCGCAATATTTCATTTCACAATACTGTATTGATATTTAAAAGTACTATATCTATTTTTAGGTATTTATTCAAATGCAGATATTGTGGAGGTTCATTTTTGTTTTTCTTTTTTGTTTATATTGTATTTATTCTTATTTCACACTCTTTTATTAAATAATGTTCGTTCCTTTGTTTGGATTGAACTCAAATCCTGTTCTGATGTTAGTTGTGAACTAATAGAATCTGAACATTTGAACAGGATCTGAAACTGGAATGTGTGTAAAACAGAATTTCAGTTTGAACACAGTTTGAACATTTGGTGATAGAACATTAGATCCTGTTGGGATCAAATACAAATGTGTTTAGTATTTGGGCAGATTTCTGCTGGAATTCAATTCTTCAAAGAAATAATCAGTTTTAAAAAAAAGAAGCAAACAAAAAATTGCCTTTTTAACAGTATCGTGACATATCGTGATATATCGTATTGTGACTTGTCTTGTATCGCCAGATTCTTGCCAGTACACAGCCCTACTAGTTAGTTTAGGTTTAATGATTAAATCTGAACTGTGACAGAAAAAGACCATCGAATATAAACTGTATCTCAGACTCAGATGAACATACGTCATATTTTATTTCCTAGAGGTGGTGCTGTCGTCTGTGCTGCTCCCTAAACCGTGTCGTACATAGGGCTGTAACAATATGAAAATTTCATATCACGGTTATTGTGACCAAAATTATCACAGTTATCATTGTTATCGCAGTATTAATGAAATTGTGTTTCAAAAAGTACTAATACACACACTGAAATAATTTAACCAAGTTGTATTTCAAAAAAACTAATAAATAAAATAATAGTCCCAATGTCCCTTCTGTGTCAGAAACATTCAAATATTAACCCTTAGTGGTCTGAGTCTATTTTGTCTGTTTTTCAGTCCTTTTGATTTGGCCTTTATATACTATATAAACAAATGTTTACTATACCCATGTTTGGGATCTGTTTTTTCAGCACAACTTCATCTATATCATCTGTCTATTGTTTTTTTTTTTTCACTTTAACCTACTATAAAAACACAAAAGGACCAAAAACACACAAAACATATATAAAATCCAATTTGAAAAATGTATATAATTTATTGCATAAATAACACACAGATGCTTAATGAACCTTTTCAAAGACTTTAAAAGTGAAAATTGGTTCCAGATATTAGGTATATACAATTAAAATTGTAATAAATTAAAACTCTACTCAAATATTTGACATAAAAGCAGATCTTTATATAGGGTTTTTTCCCCTAAAAGTGCGATAATCAAACACAGTTATCATAATTAGAATTTAAACAGTAATACTAACCGTCTGCAGTTTTAGCGCAGTTTATGGTTATACCGGTAATGTTTCCATCCCTAGTCGTACATAATGCGTGTCTTCTGTGTGGTTTATGCGTCAGATCTGGCATCACACCTTCCAGCAGCTGTGTGTGGACCCAGAGGACCACCCCGTCCTGGTCACAGAGGCCGCCATGAACCCCCTGGAGAACCGCCAGCGCACTGTGGAGATCATGTTCGAGTGTTTTGGCGTTCCCTTCACCTACGTGGCCATGCAGGCGGTGTTGGCACTGTACGCCGCGGGCAGAACCACAGGTGAGGTGGCGTTGGGCCTCAGGTTGCACATGCACCACCCAGGGCTTTTCCTACAGGTCCTCAGTTAACGTTTTTGGAGGTTGTCTGTGGAGGCGGAGCTTATGGCGCTCATGGTTTTGGTTCTGTGGTTGTTTCTGCTGCAGGGGTTGTGTTTGACTCTGGAGATGGAGTGAGCCACAGCGTCCCGGTGTTTGATGGATACTGTCTACCTCATGCGGTGCAGCGCTTCCCTCTGGCCGGTGCCGATGTTACCGCGCAACTGAAAAAGGTATTTAGTACCTGGGGTTTGTATCTGAGGCCTTCAGTGACCTTTGACCTTAACCCTTTCATTCATACTGGTCACTCCAGTGGACAGTTCTTCTCCAGCTGTTCTCTTGTATATTCATGTGTTTTGTTGTTTTAGTTCCATATCAGCCGACACAGTGGGGGGGGGGGGGGGGCACGTAATTTAAATTAACTCAGCAGTTACGTTTCGGATGGATGGACCAAACCAGGAGAAATGGAAGAACTCACCAAAAAAGAAGGTTTGAGGTTTTAAAAAGTTAAAACAAATAGCTTGATTTATTGCTTAAAAAGTTACAAAAAGAATGAAACACATTTCGTCACAGAGAGAAAAAGAGAAAACCTGCCAAAAAGAGTGTCCTTTATTACCTTTTTATAGTCTTTAGTGACTGTTGGAGACTCCCATTATTCAATGATGCCATTCGTCGTAGGCTTATTATTGGTTAATGGTAGTTACTGGGCAGAACATGTCAGTCACTCCAGAAGCTAATTCTAAGAAAAGCACATGCTTTTGCATGTGCACAGCTCTTCCTTAACACTTGCACTGTTAGGCTAGCATTTCTTGACCACAAAAATCCCAAAGTTCATGTTCTGTTTTTTCTGCTCTATGCTCGTTACCAAAACTACTTTCTAAAGATGTAAAATTAGATCTTTTAGGTAGAATCTGATCTCTGCTCTGAGTTCAGCACAAACAGGTGTGAGTTCATCTAAACCACACACACACACACACAAATCAAACCTGACTGTTCAGTACCTCTAAAATAAAAAGAATATTACTATTATATAAGAATATTACTCAGAATATTACTTAGACTTGCAAACATAAAAAGACTCTTCAAGCAAAACAACTTTGTAATGCAAAGATTAAGCAGACAACTTATAACGTTACATTTCCTCTTCTTTTCCATTTTGGTTCATGATGTATGATTTATGATGTTCATCCGACATTTCTTGGAGCAAGATTTAAACACACATTCAACTTCCAATCAACGTAAGATACGTACAACACTTGAGAAACCTGATCTGCACTAACATGTTTGAGTGTAAGTCAGTTGTTAATTGTTAGACTGTAATTAACAGTTTTTTTTTAAAAGAAAGGGATTTTTTTGCATATTATCTCCATGAAGTGAGTAATAATTAGTATTAGAATATGTTAAAATGTGAGAAAACATCACATCAGCAGCAGTTAACAGTGTTTTAATTTCATTCTTTTCATATCACTTTCTGCTATTGGGTCAAAACATTGTATTCGAAATCTCTCCGACGGGACATTGTAGAGACAATTGGACAGATTAGTGTTGCTAAATGACCCATATTTTTACGTTTAAATTCATTTTCGCTTTAGTTGGACCATAAGGGATTATCCAAAACAAGGAGCTACTTTCTATTGAAATAAATGTTGGAATGGCAATCAATCAAAGTTTGCTCTCTGACGGGACATGACTGTGTTTGGACCCTATTGGGTTTTAAATACATGCTTCTTTACTTCAAAAATTAAATGCATAGTGCAGCTGAGTGGACATTTTTGTAATGAAATTTAAAAAAAAAAAACAAAAACTCAATCACATTGTTTTTTTTCATGCCTAAGGAGGAATAAAAACACTCTAGACGAAAAATCTTGACGAAGGTTCTCATAATTCATGCATGAAAGGGTTAAAGAGTCTAAGTCAAGGTCATTAATGTCTAGACCACAGGTGTCAAACATGCGGCCCGGGGGCCAAATCCGGCCCACTAAAGGGTCCAGTCTGAACCCTTGGATGAATTTGTGAAATGCAAAAATTACACTAAGATATGAACAATCCTTTCAGTTCAGGTTCCACATTCAGACCAATTCAATCTCCAGTGGGTCAGACCAGTAAAATACTATCATAATAACATATAAATAATGACAACTGCAATTTTTTCTCTTTGTAAATGTAAATATTTTCATGTATTTACACGAAACCAAAGTATAATTTCACAAAAACTGTGAACAACCTGAAATGTCTTAAGAGAAGTAAGTACAATTTTAACAATATTCTGTCTGTTCTTAAATGTTTTGTGTGTTTGTAGATCCGCTGGGATCTATAAGTTATACTGTACATGTGTAAATGATAAACTGAGGCAGAATATTGTTAATTTTTGTTGATTATTTATTCAGTTTGTTCATGTTACTCACATGTTTTGAAAGGATAGTTTGTAGATGTAAATCTTTTCATAATGTAAATTCACTTTTTCGCTCTAAAACATAGAGAAAAGTTTGGAGTTGGCATTATTTATATATTATTCTGTTGTTATTTTACTGGTTCAGCCCACTGCAGATGAAATTTAGCTGAATGTGGAACTGAACTAACATGAGTTTGACAGCCCCTGGTCTAGAGTTTAACCATCTTCTGCTCTAAAACTACTGGTTGGATTGATTTCAAATTTTTATTTATATATATATATATAATATGTATCTCTTCCTTGTGACAATGTCTACGAAGTTTGTTCAGTTTTCAGAAAGTGACCACAAGTGACAGTTAAATATCATATGGTGCCACTAGCTAAGATTGCTAGAGGGAAATAAATCGATTTCGTATCGATCCGACATTGAAAAAGACGAAAACAAAGGGAATTTTTTTCCATAATTTTTTATAAGCTTTAGTTAATTTTGTAAACACACAATACAGTTTCAATTAGTTATCTTTTTTTTTTCTTTTAATTATAGTTTTTATTTATTTCAGTTAACGAAAATGTTTTTTTTTCAATTCTAGTTTTGGTCATTTTGTTAGTTTTCATTAACGTTAACGCCCAATTCAAGTTTTTTTTTTTTTTTTATTATTTTGATTTTTTTTTTTTTTAATTCAAGATATTTTTTTGCTCAATTCAGGATTTTTTTATTTTCTTAATTCAAGATTTTTTATTTTTTTGCTTAATTCAAGAGGTTGTTTTTTTCCTTAATTCAAGATTAGTTACCGTTTTTTTTTTTTTATCTTACTGGCCAATAGGCCGTAAGCTACTGTCGTCTGTTACAAAACTTTCAATCGTCTTCTTCTCCGAAACTACAATTCCGATTGACTTCAAACTTGGTATACAGCTTCTTTATGATGATGTCAGCAAAAGTTAGGGAAATTATTTCAATCTGGATCTGATTCTGGATTTGGTGCCACTTTGAAAAATGTCCCCATTGTCAGAGATAGGAAGTGGATGGATGCAGTGACTCAGTAAATATAAATGATATCCAGTGTAAATGTCTCCAGTCCAGCCCTGATGGGCAGATGACCCAAACATAATGTCAACATGCTGATCAGGATCTTCTTCTGGATCTGGAACTGATGCAAAATTTAACATGGGCTCTTATGGGGTCTATCAAAGAATAAATCCCGACCGTCCATGCTTTCAGCTTGGGCTATTTCTGTAATAGAACAAATACACAGAACTGGGTGATAATAAATGGCATCTGGATACATTTCCCAAAGCTTTGAATTTAGCCAGTAAGCTACAGGGCCATTGGTCCTATTTTTTTCTTTTAACTATAGTTTTTTTTATTTGTTTCAGTTAACGAAAATGTTTTTTCAGTTGTGGTTTTGGTCATTTGGTTAGTTTTCGTTAACAATAATAACCTTGCCCCTGCGTTCACCGTGTCCACAGACTTTAGTCCATATGGTGGATGACTCTGACTCTAACACATATGTCTGTCTGTGTGTGTTCAGCTTCTGCAGGAGCAGGGCGTGTCCATGCGCACCACCGCAGAGCTGGAGATCGTCAGGGAGATGAAGGAGAAGTGCTGTTATCTGGCTCTAAACTATGAGCAGGAGCTGAGTGGGGGGGGGCCGTCTGGGGGGGTCACACATTACACCATGCCGGACGGACAGGTCGTCAGCCTGGGCACCGAACGCTTCAGGTAACACCCCCCACACACACACCCCCCACCCAGACACATGATCCAGTGCAGGAGGCTGATGGGAAACGTACACTAGCACTGGACTGACACTGACTGTGTCTGCAGCAGGTTTAGAACGCCTGTGCATATTAGAGTGACCGTATTCAGTCAGTCATACATGTTCTGTTTAGGTTTTTAAACATGTCTGAGCCTTTTCATGAAGGTTTGTGTTTATGTCTATATTACATTCAGTACATGGAATTCGAATGTTTTAATATTAAAACATCCCAGTGAATCGACAAATACACAAAACACTGAGTAGCACATAGAACCAAGGTTATTATCGTTGACAAAAACTAACAAAATGACCAAAACTAGAACTGAAAAAGCATTTTTGTTAACTGAAATAAATAAAAACTACAATTAAAAGAAAAAAATATATAACTAACTGAAACTGTATTGTGTGTTTACAAAACTAACTAAAACGGATAAAAACTATGGATAAAATTCCCTTGGTTTTGGTCTTTGTCAATGTCAGATTGATGTTAAATGGATTTCTTTGTCTCTCTCAGTTTTCTGTGCTGTCTCCATACGACACTTTTTGCTCCGTCACTTGTGTTCACTTGTGGTTTCCAGTCGTCTTCTGGTCCCCACTCTACCTGGAAACATGGAGACTAAAGCAGCAGAGTCCTGTCTGGGATTGATTTGAATAGGAGCACAGAGAAGAAGAGAAAAGAGACCACTGAACTACAACTGAACTACAACTGAACTACAACTGAACTACAACTGAACTACAACTGAACTACAACTGAACTACAACTGAACTACAACTAAGCATTTAGAAAAAAATGAAAACTAATAAAAACTATTAAACCTGCTCTAAAAACAAATTAAAACGAACTGAATTGGAGAAAAAAAGTCAAAACTAAATAAAACTAAACAAGAATGAAAAATCCAAAACCATTTGAACCTTGGATAGAATATTGGTACAATTACACTTGTTCAGTTGTTTTGTATAAAAAAAAGGAAAATTACATGAAAAATCTGAACAACTTGAATATGAATAACCTGAAATGTCTTAATATAAATCAGTGTAATTGGACCAATATTCTGTCTGTTATTAAATGTTGTGTGTATTTGTAGATCCACTCTGATCTGTACGTTAGAATGAACATGTATAAATGATAAACGGAGGCAGAATATTAGAAAAATTGTGCTTATTTTTCTTTAGAAATGTCAGGTTCATATTTGTTCAGTTTATTCACATTTTTTGCTTAAGGACAGTTTGTAGATGTAAATATTTTCAAGTAATTTAACTTTTTTGCACTAAAACAAAGAGAAAAAAAAAAGTTATTATGATAGTATTTCACAGTTCTGATCCACTGTACATTTCCCCTGAACTAAAATAATTTTTATGTCTTTGATCGTTAATATCTTCAGTGTATTTTTTACGTTTTATAAATTCATCCCTGGGGCTGGATCAGACCCTTTAGAGGCCCAGTTTTGGCCCACGGGCCGTATATTTGACCCCTCTGCTGTAGTTCCTGTACAGTTCGGTAAAGGTGTGTGTGTTTATTTGTGTACGCTCTGTTGTTGTTTGTTCCTTTAGTTATGAACAACAGGATGTTCATCAGCTGAGGTCATCCATGTAGAATGATCTGAAGGTTCTCAAACATTCATCCACTTCCTGTTCTTTCTCTGATCCAGGGCTCCTGAGATTCTGTTTAAACCCCAGCTGATTGGACGGGATCATTATGGGATGCACGAGAGCATCTTCAAGTCGATCCTGGGCTCAGACATGGACCTGCGGCGCTGCTTCCTGGGGAACATCATCCTGTCAGGTACCAGCTGGTTCTGTTTATGGACTTAAACACACACACACACACACACACACACAGGTACCAGCTGGTTCTGTTTATGGACTTAAACACACACACACACACACAGGTACCAGCTGGTTCTGTTTATGGACTTAAACACACACACACACACACACACAGGTACCAGCTGGTTCTGTTTATGGACTTAAACACACACACACACACAGGTACCAGCTGGTTCTGTTTATGGACTTAAACACACACACAGGTACCAGCTGGTTCTGTTTATGGACTTAAAGACACACACAGGTACCAGCTGGTTCTGTTTATGGACTTAAACACACACACAGGTACCAGCTGGTTCTGTTTATGGACTTAAACACACACACAGGTACCAGCTGGTTCTGTTTATGGACTTAAACACACACACAGGTACCAGCTGGTTCTGTTTATGGACTTAAACACACACACACACAGGTACCAGCTGGTTCTGTTTATGGACTTAAACACACACACACACACACAGGTACCAGCTGGTTCTGTTTATGGACTTAAACACACACACACACAGGTACCAGCTGGTTCTGTTTATGGACTTAAACACACACACACACACAGGTACCAGCTGGTTCTGTTTATGGACTTAAACACACACACACACACACACACACAGGTACCAGCTGGTTCTGTTTATGGACTTAAACACACACACACACACAGGTACCAGCTGGTTCTGTTTATGGACTTAAACACACACACACACAGGTACCAGCTGGTTCTGTTTATGGACTTAAACACACACACACACACACACACACACAGGTACCAGCTGGTTCTGTTTATGGACTTAAACACACACACACACACAGGTACCAGCTGGTTCTGTTTATGGACTTAAACACACACACACACACACACACACACACACACACACACACACACACAGGTACCAGCTGGTTCTGTTTATGGACTTAAACACACACACACACACACAGGTACCAGCTGGTTCTGTTTATGGACTTAAACACACACACAGGTACCAGCTGGTTCTGGTTTACCGCCTTAACCCTTTCATGCATGAATTATAAGAGCCATAATCAAGATTTTTATTCGTGTGTTTTTATTCCTCGAGGCATTTAAAAAACCAATGCCACTGAAACAGTTTTTATGAACCCATTTTTCATGAAGCTGTAAAACTGTCCACTCAGCTGGACACCATGCATTAAATTTTTTGAAGCAAAGAAATGCATTTACTGATAAACTCTATGAAAATTATGAAATGAAAACATTTTTAATGCAGCTAATCTGATGTTTTCTCACATTTGAACATACACTAATACTAGTCATTACTCGCTTCATGGAGATAATATGCAAAAAAACCCAAAAACCTGTTAATTACAGTTTAATAACAATAACAAGCACTTATTTCCAGTCAAACATGTCAGTGCAGATCAGGTTTATGCAGAACAGTACAGTTACAGTAACAGGAGGAATGCCAGTGTATTATGGGATGGTGCATGAACTGCAAAAATCTAAATCTGACCAAGTGTATTTTTCTCATTTCTAGTCCAAATATCTCATCACACTTAAAATCAGACAGAATCACCTGTAGAGGAACATTTTTTTTGCTTATTTCAAGCAAAAAAAAAAAAAAACTGCCAGTGGAACAAGTGAAATTTATCTTGTTCAGATTTCTTGAAACCAGATTTTGCAGATCTATTGTCTATAAATCATTTGTTATATCTCACTGAAAAGTTCCTCTTTAGGTGATTCTGTCTGATTTTAAGTGTGATCAGATATTTGGACTAGAAATGAGACAAATACACTTGGACAGAGTTAGATTTTTGCAGAGTGAGCGTCCACTGTGTTGGCTGATATGGAACTAAAACAACAAAATCCATGAATATACAAGAGAACAGCTGTCCACTGGAGTGACCACTGTGCCTGAAAGGGTTAAACACACACACATGTGCCGTGGACTCTTCTGGGGGTCCTGGTTCCGGGGGTCCTGGTTCTGAGTCCCTGGTCTTTGTGTTGCAGGTGGGAACACTCTGCTGGGGGGGCTTCCTGAGCGTCTGCAGGCTGAGCTCAGAGGCCTGGTGACCTCCGACCTTTGGGACGGCGTCCGGGTCAGCAGCCCCTCGGACAGAGACTTCTCGGTGTGGAGCGGCGGCGCCGTTCTGGCCAACGGCGCCGGGCCGGGCCTGGCCTGGATCAGCCAGGACGAGTACGAGGAGCACGGCCCGCAGATAGTCTTCAGGAAGTGCTTTTGACAAACACAACATGTGCAATAAACGGACGACAACAGAGGGTTCAAACACATCTGACATCCAGAGGAAAGGTACAATAAAGCACACGTGTCAAACATGAGGCCCGGGGGCCAAATCCAGCCCACCAAAGGGTCCAGTCTGACCCGTACGATGAAATACACTGAAAATACTAACAATCAGTGGTGTCAAAATCATCTAAGTTCAGGATCCACATACAGAACAATTCGATCTCAGTTGGATCAGACCAGAAAAAAACTATCATAATCACCTATAAATAATGAAAACTGCAGATTTTATCTTTGTTTTCATGTAAAAAAAAAAAAAAAAAAAGTTAAATTACATGAAAATGTTTATATTTACAAACTATCCTTTTACAAAAAATGTGAACAACCTGAAACGTCATAAGAGAAATAAATGCAATTTTACTAATGTTCTGCCTTTTACTAAATGTTTTGTGTATTTGTAGTTGTAATGTAAGTTGTAATGCACATGTGTAAATGATAATTGTTAGAATTGCACTTGTTTTTCTTAAGACATTTCAGGTTGTTCATGTTATTCAGATTTTTAAGGAAATGTTGCAGATGTAAACATTTTCATCATGTAATTTAACTTTTTTCACTGTTACTTTTCTACTGGAGATCATATTGGGCTGAATGTGGAACTGAACTAAAATGAGTTAAAACACCCCTGCAATAAACAAAAGGAAAAGTAAATATTACATGGATAAAACTGATGGGAAAAAGCTAGAATATAATGAGTTTAAATTTTTTATTCCATCCAAATATCCTTTTTCCTCCTCAAAATATTACAAGAAAGTAAGTCCAGTTTTAACAAGAATATATTTTATTCAAAGACTTCAGCCTTAGTTTTATAATATTCAGACTTTATTTCTAGTAATGTTAATCAAAGTATTATGACTTAATTTTCATTACATTTTTATTCTCATATTATGACTTTTATCAAAAATTACAACTTTTTCATGTATTGACTCAAAATATTTTGACTTTCTCTTTTTTTCCCATTTAAATATAACCTGAAATATTGTCCAGACATGATATTTTGTCATAATATTCACACTTTTTTTGGTCTAATGTTGTAACTTTCCTCTGGACGTCTTTAATTCTGTCTGTCCGTCCGTCCAGTGCCATAGTTTGGACTGAACCCCTTAGATGCCATTTTAAATGTTCAAATGTGTTTATGTTTTTAAGACTGGTTTTGTTCTGTGCCCTCTGCGTAGTCCTGGTCTGCGTAGTCCTGGTCTGCGTAGTCCTGGTCTGCGTAGTCCTGGTCTATATGTGTGTGTGTGTGTTTTTAATGTGGACTAGAATTGAAGCTGGTCTTTAATTGGTTTCAGGGACATGAATGATCTTAAAGGTGCTGTAGACCTTGGTGACCAGTGTTTCCTCAGATCTGTCCATCCTCACTCATCCTCAGTTCCATTCGTCTGTTCGTCTGTCTGTCATTCCTCAGCCGACTCTCTTACATTATGGTGAACAGGCTCGTGCTGCGTGAACCTCCCGGCCGCCTGCAGCGGCAGCACGAGCCTCTGTTTCCCACAATGCACGTCGCGACAAAAAATTCCTCAGAAGCCCGAGTGACGTCCCAGTCTGAATGTAAACACATGGTTTTGTTCACGGTGGATGGAACTAAGAAACTGTTCACCGTAATGTTAGAGAGTCAGCTGAGGAATGACAGACAGACGAATGAAACTGAGGATGAGTGAGGATGGACAGATCTGAGGAAACACTGGTGACCAGAGTCTCCAGCACCTTTAATCTAATGTCAGTTTTGTTTGTATTTATGAACTGGTGTCGGTCCAGTGTGTGTTTTCTGTGTAGACCTGGTGGAAGGGGCCTTGACCTTTGACCCTTGGATCTACACTTATCCTTTGAATAGTTTGAACTTTCTTCTTTGTTTTGTGTTACATGTTGGTCCTTCTTATGGTTGTTCCTCCTCAGTCTGTCTTCAGTTCATTTATCGTCTTCTTTTTCACTCGTTTGTTTTCAGTTATTGTCGTTCAACTTTACTTCAGTCTCTAATAATATATCAAACTGTATAATGAAACCACAGCTGTCCAGCCTTATCCATGTTTTAAGGTAAATGAACCCAGCAGACGGTCCATGAGTTAGAGGAGAGCAGGGAGGAATTATGGGATGTGGTCCATATTCAGACAGGAGCTGATTCACTGAGGTCAGGAGGAGTGGACGATGGTACTAATGAAGGTACTAATGGATGAAGGTACTAATTAGGCTCCAGTCTCTTCCTGTGAACACATGTTGCTGCAGCTTTAACTTCAGTGTGTGTTTTCTAACAGTGTGTAGAAGTTGAGTATCTGAGTGCTGTGTCTGGCACTGATCCTCCGTTTGCGTTTTCCACACCTGTACTGTCGTGTTTCTGTAGGTGAAGGGTCAACGTTATATGATCTAAAAAAAAACCAAACCTAAAAGTTCCCATCAGCCCCTGTGTGTTGGACTGGGTTCTGTTGGTTTTCTTCTCTGCGTGTGCTTTATTTAGTTGCATGAAGTGTCTTTGCATGTCCTCCTGTTTGTTTTGTTTATAAAACCATGCGGTTGTCATGTGACCTCCAGTGGAAACTGCTGTGAAATGTGTGTGATGTGGAAGCTGTGATCAGCTGATCAGTCTGCCTCCAGGTTCCTTCTGTTCTCTTCTAAACGCTGTCTGGACCGACTGCAGTTTTACACCTTAAACATTTATGTCATGTCTGTTTTTTATAATAAATATTTTAATCTTGCAAATTAAACTGTTGTGTTGTGTTCATTTACCAGGATGTTCTTTAGTTCAAATAAACCAAACATTTGTCAAAACACTGTGTGTGTGACACAAGGCTGCGTTCACACTGAAGGGAAATGTATCTGTTAAAGACGGTTTAAACAGCACTAATCTGACCCGGACCACTGTCATATGCGGTCCTAAATCTGACCCGGACCACTGTCATGTGCGGTCCTAAATCTGACCCGGACCTCTGTCATGTGCGGTCCTAAATCTGACCCGGACCACTGTCATATGCGGTCCTAAATCTGACCCGGACCACTGTCATATGCGGTCCTAAATCTGACCCGGACCACTGTCATATGCGGTCCTAAATCTGACCCGGACCACTGTCATATGCGGTCCTAAATCTGACCCGGACCACTGACATATGCGGTCCTAAATCTGACCCGGACCACTGTCATGTGCGGTCCTAAATCTGACCCGGACCTCTGTCATGTGCGGTCCTAAATCTGACCCAGACCACTGTCATATGCGGTCCTAAATCTGACCCGGACCACTGTCATATGCGGTCCTAAATCTGACCCGGACCACTGTCATATGCGGTCCTAAATCTGACCCGGACCACTGTCATATGCGGTCCTAAATCTGACCCGGACCACTGACATATGCGATCCTAAATCTGACCCGGACCACTTTCATATGCGGTCCTAAATCTGACCCGGACCACTGTCATATGCGGTCCTAAATCTGACCCGGGCCACTGTCATATGCGGTCCTAAATCTGACCCGGACCACTGTCATATGCGGTCCTAAATCTGACCCGGGCCACTGTCATATGCGGTCCTAAATCTGACCCGGGCCACTGTCATATGCGGTCCTAAATCTGACCCGGACCACTTTCATATGCGGTCCTAAATCTGACCCGGACCACTGTCATATGCGGTCCTAAATCTGACCCTGACCACTGTCATATGCGGTCCTAAATCTGACCCGGACCACTTTCATATGCGGTCCTAAATCTGACCCGGACCACTGTCATATGCGGTCCTAAATCTGACCCAGATGACCAGTGTTGAATGCAGCTGACACACTGGACCAGAACCATCCATGTTTCATGTCTTTATATTCATTTGAATGTGAAAACCCTTGAAAATATTTCAGTTACAGATGAAAATCAAAACCATGTGAACGTTTGAAGAATTTACACTAGTTCATACATTTATTCTGTTTTAGTGAATTTTTAACTTGTCTAATTTAAACCCCTTAAACATGTGCAGTAATCTGGAGGGACTTGAATAAATTCTTAATAGATATTGAAAATTAAAATATTATCTGATTTAAAACATACACATAAAACCAAGTGGAAGCAAAGAGTTATTAATAATGTGAAGTTTTACTAAATGTAAATAGTTTTGTTTTTTCTGCTGGTTCTGTTCAGGTTTTCAGTCCATGTTTTAGTCTAGCTCCCTCTGCTGGCCATAGACTCTTATTACACTAATGGGTGAGCGGAAACGGGTTCCTATGGCAACCACTTACAACAAACTGCAGCGGATGTTACTGTTAGCTGGGTGATTAGCTTATCAACAACTGACTTCAACTAATTTTGGAAATATTTACCGAACCTGAAATGTCTCGTGCTCACGCAGAAAATGTGATTAAAAACTTAATTGGTGAAATAGTGCAGCAGTGTTCACTGAGAGGACATTCTGTGTCTGAGGCTCTGGTGGCGTTCATGGTAAGTTCATTTTAGCGACTGCTAATGCTAATGTTAATGCTAGTGCTAATGCTAGTACTAGTGTTAATGCTAGTGCTAATACTAATGCTAGTGTTAATACTAATGCTAGTGTTAATACTAATGCTAGTGTTAATGCTAGTGCTAATACTAATACTAGAGCTAATGCTAGTGCTAATGCTAATACTAATACTAGTGTTAATGCTAATACTAATACTAGAGCTAATGCTAGTGCTAATGCTAATACTAATGCTAATACTAATACTAGTGTTAATGCTAGTGCTAATACTAATGCTAGTGCTAATACTAGTGCTAATGCTAATACTAATAGTTAAAAAAAATTAAATCATTATTTAACGAGAATAAGGTCCTAATATCATGAGCAGAAGTACCTACAGTTGGCAGGAGTTTGGCACATTTGGACTTCGGTCGTTAATAGTGAACAAACTAAAGGAGCACAAAGCACAGATGTTTCCTTGTTGTGATCTTGGTTCTGGTAACAGACTACAACATTTCAGCCCAAATGAGCCGCATTTCGTTACATCAAAAATAAATTACTTTCTTCAGCAGGACCTTAGTGCACGGACCGCTTAGGGACCGTCTACAAAGTGTTCAAACGCAAATAGTGGGAAATAAGCTTTTGCTGAAGGAGGGACATTTGAATTATTTCTTGCTCAATAGCTCCGCCCACAAAGGGGGAGGAGCCTCCAAACTCACAGCCCATGACAAAAAAATAAATATTTAAAAAACTCCATCAATAGCAAAAGTATATTTCCTTAAAATGAGAGTTGTAGTAGGAGGGGGAGGCGTCCTTAGCATGGGCTGTGAATATGGTCGAGTATGAATACACGGGCATACGCATTTAGAAACGGTTTGTAAATAAAATGTGAACAGATGTGAATGTGAACTGAACTGTAATATTTATCATTATTGGTGAGAGTAAAAATAAATAAATAAGAACCTGTACTGAACAATTGTCAAAATAAGAAAAATGAAAGCTGTTATTTGACTGTTTAAACAGTGTGTTTGTGTGTATCTGTCTGTATATTCCAGTGTACACTGCTCAAAAAAATAAAGGGAACACTAAAAGAACACATCCTAGATCTGAATGAATGAAAAATTCTTATTAAATACTTTGTTCTTTACATACTTGAATGTGCTGACAACAAAATCACACAAAAATGATCAATGGAAATCAAAGTTATTAACCCATGGAGGTCTGGATTTGGAGTCACACTCAAAATGAAAGTGGAAAAACCCACTACAGGCTGATCCAGCTGGGATGTCATGTCCTTAAAACAAGTCACAATGAGGCTCAGTAGTGTGTGTGGCCTCCACGTGCCTGTAGGACCTCCCTACAACGCCTGAGCATGCTCCTGATGAGGTGGCCGATGGTCTCCTGAGGGATCTCCTCCCAGACCTGGACTAAAGCATCCGCCAACTCCTGGACAGTCTGGTGGATGGAGCGAGACATGATGTCCCGGATGTGCTCAGTTGGGTTCAGGTCTGGGGAACGGGCGGGCCGGTCCAGAGCATCAATGCCTTGTTCTTGCAGGAACTGCTGACACACTCCAGCCACAGGAGGTCTAGCGTTGTCTTGCATTAGGAGGAACCCAGGGCCAACCGCAGCAGCATATGGTCTCACAGTGGGTCTGAGGATCTCATCTGGGTACCTAATGGCAGTCAGGCTACCTCTGGCGAGCACATGGAGGGCTGTGCGGCCCCCCCACACCATTACTGACCCACTGCCAAACCGGTCCTGCTGGAGGATGTCGCAGGCAGCAGAACGTTCTCTACGGCGTCTCCAGACTCTGTCACATGTGCTCAGTGTGAACCTGCTTTCATCTGTGAAGAGCACAGGGCGCCAGCGGCAACTTTGCCCGTCTTGGTGTTCTCTGGCAAATGCCAAACGTCCTGCACGGTGTTGGGCTGTAAGCACAACCCCCACCTGTGGACGTGGGGCCCTCACACCACCCTCATGGAGTCTGTTTCTGACTGTCTGAGCAGACACGTGCACATCTGTGGCCTGCTGGAGGTCATTTTGCAGGGCTCTGGCAGTGCTCCTCCTGTTCCTCCTGGCACAAAGGTGGAGGTAGCGGTCCTGCTGCTGGGTTGTTGCCCTCCTACGGCCTCCTCCACGTCTCCTGATGCACTGGCCTGTCTCCTGGTAGCGCCTCCATGCTCTGGACTCTACGCTGACAGACACAGCAGACCTTCTTGCCACAGCTCACATTGATGTGCCATCCTGGATGAGCTGCACCACCTGAGCCACTTGTGTGGGTGGTAGACTCCGTCTCCTGCTGCCACTAGAGTGAAAGCACCGCCAGCATTCAAAAGTGACCAAAACATCAGCAGAAAGCACAGGAACTGAGAAGTGGTCTGTGGTCACCACCTGCAGAACCACTCCTTTAGTGGGGGGGTCTTGCTAATAGCCTATAATTTCCACCTGTTGTCTTTTCCATTTGCACAACAGCATGGGAACTGAGTGTCAGTCAGTGTTGCTTCTTAAGTGGACAGTTGGATTTCACAGAAGTGTGATTGACTTGGAGTTACATTGTGTTGTTTAAGTGTTCCCTTTATTTTTTTGAGCAGTGTATATATTTATATTGTTTTTCAAATATATCTTTATTATTTTTATCATGACCCTCATATACAGTAAAATAAGAACACAGTGTTCATATATTTGTTGTTGTAGGTGAAAGCTGTTGTTCTGGACCCAAGAAATGGATTCAATGTTGATCGCACACTGACCAAGAAAGACGTCCAGAAACTGACAGAGGTGAGTCCAGGACCCACAGAGACCCCCAACAGGTCTACAAGAACCAGGGTCTACAGGGTCCAGGGCCTATAGGGTCTACAGGGTCCAGGGTCTACAGCAGTACAACATGATCAGCTGTTCCATATATTTAATTTATGTCCATCTTTGATGCAGTGTGTGTCAGTGTGGATGGGTCTAATGTCAGTGTGGATGGGTCTAATGTCAGTGTGGATGGGTCTAATGTCAGTGTGGATGGGTCTAATGTCAGTGTGGATGGGTCTAATGTCTGGGTAATAACATTTCTTCTCTTTCTTCCAGCTGTGTCTGGATAAACTCCTGGAACAGTGCAGTCCGTCTCTGGACACGATCAAAATGCAGCTGTATTTTGATCTGAATTACACCAGTCGACGTAAGTGAAAACTGACATTCATCCTCATATCTTTTTCTGAAGTTAAACGCATAAATACATTTATTTCAGTCAAAAGACATTCCCAGATCTGTCCTGTCTGCTGGTCCAGTTCTGTCAGAACCTAAACCTGTCCCTTCTGCTGGTCCAGGTGAGTTCCTGGATCAGGTCCACCAGGTCTTGGAGTCCAAACTGAGTCCACTGAGCAGAGACATCACCGACAGCAGAGCCAGGGGGCGGGACCAGCTGGACGCCCTGTACCGTCAGCTGGTCTCCTACATCCTGCTGCGCTCCGGCATGGGCCCGCCCACTGACGCCGACGCCGTCCGCCAGACCACAGGTCTGGACCGGAACCGCCTTCAGCACACACTGGACAGGCCTGGCAAACATACGGGTCCAAGGGGCCAAAACCAGCTACAGGGAGCCAAAACAGGCCCGCTACAGGGTCCTAAACCAGCCTGGTACAGGGTCCAAAACCAGCCCGCTACTGGGGCCAAAACAGGCCTGCTAGAGGGGCCAAAACCAGCCCGCTAGAGGATCCAAAACAGGCCTGCTACTGGGTCCAAAACCAGCCTGGTACAGGGTCCAAAACCAGCCCGCTACTGGGGCCAAAACCAGCCCGCTAGAGGGTCCAAAACAGGCCCGCTACTGGGTCCAAAACCAGTCTGGTACAGGGTCCAAAACCAGCCCGCTACTGGGGCCAAAACAGGCCTGCTAGAGGGGCCAAAACCAGCCCACTAGAGGGTCCAAAACTGGCCCGCTACAGGGGCCAAAACTGGCCCACTAGAGGGTCCAAAACCAGCCCGCTACTGGGTCCAAAACCGGCCCTCTACAGGGGCCAAAACTGGCCCGCTAGAAGGTCTAAAACCAGCCCACTAGGGGGTCTGATCCACTGGAGATCCTATTGGTCTGTATGTGGAACCTGAACTAAAATGATTTTGACTCCGTTGATCATAAATATTTTCAGTGTCACTTTTGCATTTCATAAATTCATCCCACAGGTCTAACTGGACCCTTAGGTGGTCCGGTTTTGACCCACAGACCACATGTTTGACACCTGTGATGTACATGTTCGTTCCAGCTCAGATTAAAGTTGATGGTTCTTCTATCGAACTGTCAGGGAATGTAACTCCTCAACCTCATGTGTCGATCCAATTCCCACTGCATTCTTTAAGAGAATATTTGACAGCGTCTCAGATCATTTACTCCAAATCATAAACAAATCTCTTCATACTGGTATCTTTCCAGATGCCTTCAAAACAGCTGTTATCAAACCCTTACTAAAGAAACCTAACCTTGACAGTAACGCTATGACCAGTTTTCGTCCTATATCTAATCTCCCGTTCATAGACAAAGTACTGGAAAAGATAGTCTCTGCTCAAATAAACCACTATCTCAAAGAGAATAACATCTTAGAGGAATTCCAATCAGGCTTCAGGGCTGGTCATAGCACTGAGACCGCCCTCACCAAAATAATCAGTGACCTCAGGCTCAACTCTGATGCCAACAAGGTCTCAATCCTGGTCCTCCTTGACCTAAGTGCTGCATTTGATACAACTGATCATGACATCCTGATTAATCGGCTAGAAAAGCTCGTAGGTCTCTGTGACAGTGTACTACAGTGGTTCAAAACGTATATTAAGGGAAGACAGTACTACGTCAGGCTTGGAGATCACGTGTCAAACACACGATACATGCTATGGGGTTCCACAAGGGAGCTGCCTGGGTCCACTACTGTTCTCCTTATATATGCTACCACTTGGAGATATCATCAGAAAACATAATGTTAGCTTCCATAGCTACGCGGACGACACACAAATATACATCTCCGCAGAACCCAATGACGTGACAGCCATCCATTCCATTACAAACTGCCTCACAGCAATGAATCAGTGGATGTGCAGGAACTTTCTGAAACTGAATGAGGAAAAAACTGAAATCCTGCTTGTTGGCCCAAAAGCAAAAAGGGAAATGCTGATGAGTAGGATGGGCAAACTCACTTCCTGGATCAAACCAGAAGTGACAAGTCTGGGAGTCATTATAGACTCAGACTTAAACTTTAAGTCCCACATAAAGAAAGTCACTAAAACGTCATTCTTCCACCTCAGAAACATAGCCAAAGTAATGCCGGTTATAAATGGAAAGGATGCTGAAAAACTGGTCCATGCTTTTATCTCCAGCAGACTGGACTACTGTAATGCACTCCTTACAGGTCTCCCAAAAAGCAGCACAGACAGACTTCAGCTGATTCACAACTCTGCAGCTAGGTTATGAACCAAAACCAAGAAGAGAGAGCACATTACTCCAGTGTTGGTTTCCCTGCACTGGCTACCGGTAACCTACAGAATTGATTTTCAGATACTACTCCTCACGTATAAAGCTCTAAATGGAACCGGACCAAGTTACATTGCAAACTCACTGATCAGTTATGTACAAACTAGAACACTGAGGTCATCAAACGCAGGGTTACTAGCAACTCCCAGAAATATTACAAAGAAAATGGGGGACGCAGCCTTTACTAACTATGCACCAAAGTTATGGAATACAATTCCAAAAGACATTAGAGAAGCCAGTTCACTGAATATATTTAAAACCAAATTAAAAACATTTTTATTCTCATCAGCCTTTGAAAGGAGATAAAAATGGGGTCACAATTCAGGAACCAGGAATGTGCGGTTTTTTCATTTTTATTTTATTTTATTGTATTTCTGTTTTTATTTTTTATTTTACTGTATTTCAAATTTCATCTTATTTCTTGCACTTCAAAAATTCTATGTATAATCAAATATTTTAATGTGCGCTGTTTTTATATTTATTTTTATTTTATTGTATTTCTAATCAAATCTAAATGTATTTTAATATTGTATTTTTTTTCAATCAATGTGAAGCACTTTGGGCTACAATTTCTGTATGAAAGGTGCTATACAAATAAAGTTTATTATTATTATTATTATTATTAGTATTATTATTATTATTATTATTAGTATTATTATCATCAGAAACAGATCCAACTGAATAAACAGGGTCTGTTTCAGTCCAGTCTGTCCTGACCTGAACATGAACCCAGGGTGTCATCGGTCCATCTTCCTGTTGTTTGTGCTCCAGCTGCCCTGCACAGCATCTTTAGTTTATATATATATATATATATATATATATATATATATATATATATGTGTGTGTGTGTGTGTGTGTATATATATATATATATATATATATATATATATATATGTATATATACACACTGAACAAAAATATAAACGCACCACTTTTGTTTTTGCTCCATTTTTCATGAGCTGAACTCAAAGATCTAAAACTTTTTCTGTGTACACACAAGGTTTATTTCTCTCAAATATTGTTCACAAATCTGTCTAAATTTGTGTTAGTGAACACTTCTTCTTTGCTGAGATAATCCATCCACCTCACAGGTGTGGCAGATCCAGATGCTGATTAGACAGCAGGATTTTTGCACAGGTGTGCCTTAGGCTGGCCACAATAAAAGGCCACTCCAAAATGTGCAGTTTTATCCCACAGCACAATACCACAGATGTCACAAGTTTTGAGGGAATATGCACTGGTCATGTGACTTCAGGAATCTGCACCAGAGCTTCTGCCTGTGAATTGAATGTTCATTTCTCTACCATCAGCCATCTCCAAAGCTGTTTCAGAGAATTCATGAAGAAGACTGTGAGGAAAATGGTGGTCACACCAAATACTGACTGGTTTTCTGACCCCCCTGGACCACCCAATACAGTAAAAGTGCATATTTTAGAGTGGCCTTTTATTGTGGCCAGCCTAAGTCACACCTGTGCAATAATCCTGCTGTCTAATCAGCATCTGGATCTGCTACACCTGTGAGGTGGATGGATTATCTCAGCAAAGGACAAAGGAGAAGTGCTCACTAACACAGATTTAGACAAATTTATGAACAATATTTGAGAGAAATGGGCCTTTTGTGTACATAGAAAAAGTTTTAGATCTTTGAGTTCAGCTCATGAAAAATGGGAACAAAAACAAAAGTGGTGCGTTTATATTTTTGTTGAGTGTATATATATATATATGTGTGTGTGTGTGTGTGTAGCTGTGCAGTCATACAGATGCTTGTGTGGTTTTTCCTCCAGCTGCGCTGCAGAGTGTCTTCCCTCAGACTGAAATGGGGGCGTTCATGGTTCTCCTCAAACGGGACAAGGAGCAGCAGCTCAGGGAACTGTCGTCCATCGTCACCGGGATCCGACTGTTTAACAGAGTCAGCAGGACACCACAGAAGGACCTGGACCTGCAGGAACTGAGTATGAACCCAGGCACAGAAACACACACAGGGGTTCCACTGTTTGGAAGGAGGGGGTCCAGGGGGTCCAGAGGGTCCAGAGGGACCCAGGCAGTAGGAGACCCACGGGACTGTAAACGTCTCCCATGTCCTCATTCTTCCCAGTGCCTGATGTGCTCCATGAAGTTCATCCATCCACCAGTGAACGCATCCACAGTGAGCTGAGTGTGTCCCAGGGTTTGGCCTCCAGGTACAGCCTTCTACTGGACAGACTGAGCCAGCCTGACAGACGCAGACCAGGGACAGACGTCCCACTGCCTCTGCTCAAACAGGCTCTGTACAACGTCACACAGCACCAGGTGTTCCTGAACAGGATACAGGTGAGAGGAGAGCATGGAAGGATGTTTGGTTTGTTGTTTTGTTTGTTTATTTGTTTGTTGATGGTCATGTGTGTTGTGTTTGTTTCTTTGTTTGTTTTATTTATTTGTTTGTTTGTTAATGGCTGTGTGTGTTGTGGTTTTTTGTTTGTTTCTTTATTGTTTGTTGATCGCTGTGTGTGTTGTGTGTGTGTGTGTCCAGGCTGATGCGTGTGTGTTGTGTTTATTTATTTGTTTTTTGTTTGTTTGTTTGTTTGTGTGCAGGCTGATGCGTGTGTGTGTGCTCAGAGTGTTGAACTCCTCCAGACTGAACTGTCGTCTCAGATGAAACTCCTCAAACAGACGCTCCAGTCTAAGTCTGCAGTTCCCACTGCCACAGTGTTTGTAAGTCTGTACACACACATACACACACACACACACACACACACACACACACACACACACACACACACACACACACACTACTGGTCTACAGTGTTAGACCAGCCCAGTTTGTTCCAGTTGTGTCTGTAAATTCCATCAGTTCCAGTTTAATGAACAGCTGTAAATGGTCCAAAGGTCAGAGTGAACTGACAGAGGAATAAAAAAGGTAAGGTTAAACCAAACTGAAAAATAAAGTACATTTCAGAATTCTACAAAAAGGAGAACAAGAAATGGGTGAACAACTGAAAGCAGTTCTGCAGCAGTGGAGGTTGATCAAGTCTGGAAAGTTGGTGGTTCAATTCCTGCAGGTGTCCCAGCGTTTGTGAATTCCTTCCACCCCCTGTGTCTGCAGAACAGGAGTGTGGAACACACTGTGGTACCAGACCCATGGAGCAGGACTGGAACAGGACTGGACTGAAGAAAGGAGTGTGGTACTGTAAAAATGGAAAAGAGGAAAAGGAATGAACCAGAGAAGAGAGACAGAGCATCAGAAGAGGGAAAAATGGAGGTGTGTCCTCCAGAGAAATGTCCAAGAAAGTCCAGGTGTCAGGAAGTCCAGTTTCCTTCAGCATCCAAAGGCACTGAAACTGGACTGGAAATGCAGACAGAAGAGGTCTGGAAGAAGCACAGACACAACAGAAGAAGAAGAAGAGTTTAGGACAGAAAACAGCTGGAGTGAGAGGAGACTGACAGGACAACAGCTGAAAGAAGAGAGAAGAGAGAGGAGGAGGAAGAGAGGAGGTCATAGAGGAGGAGGAGAGGAGACTGACAGGACAACAGCTGAAAGAAGAGAGAAGAGAGAGGAGGAGGAAGAGAGGAGGTCATAGAGGAGGAGGAGAGGAGACTGACAGGACAACAGCTGAAAGAAGAGAGAAGAGAGAGGAGGAGGAAGAGAGGAGGTCATAGAGGAGGAGGAGAGGAGACTGACAGGACAACAGCTGAAAGAAGAGAGAAGAGAGAGGAGGAGGAAGAGAGGAAGAGTTTACACTGAACACATGAGTTTACACTGAACAGAGTGAACAGGTGAAGGTAGGACCACATATGAAAGTGGTCTGGTTCAGATCAGTGCTGTTCAGGCTGTCTGTACCAGATCAGATCCAGGTCACATTTGGGCCACATTTCCCTTCAGTCTGAACAGAGCCGTAGAGGAAACACTTGGTTCCCTTCATCATCTTCATCTGCACAGGACCAGGACCAAAGGACCAGGACCACAGGACCACAGGACCAGGACCACAGGACCAGGACCAGGACCACAGGACGTCTGTGTTAGCAGAAACAGGGCAGATCATCAGCACTGGAATGAATACTTTACAAACTAGAGTCACAGTGGATTCAAGTGGGATTCAGATCACAGATGACTGGAGCAGAAATGTCCACTGGTCCACTAGTCCACAGGTCTATGGGTCCACTGGTCTACAGGTCTACAGGTCCACAAGTCTACAGGTCTACGGGTCCTCAGATGGTACCAGTCCTGTTCTAATGTGCTCATATTTGGTTCCTCTCTGGTCTCCAGCCTCTGTTCTAAAGTGCTCATATTTGGTTCCTCTTGGTTCCAGCTTCTGTTCTAAAGTGCTCATATTTGGTTCCTCTTGGTTCCAGCTTCTGTTCTAAAGTGCTCATATTTGGTTCCTCTTGGTTCCAGCTTCTGTTCTAAAGTGCTCATATTTGGTTCCTCTCTGGTCTCCAGCTTCTGTTCTAAAGTGCTCATATTTGGTTCCTCTTGGTTCCAGCTTCTGTTCTAAAGTGCTCATATTTGGTTCCTCTTGGTTCCAGCTTCTGTTCTAAAGTGCTCATATTTGGTTCCTCTCTGGTCTCCAGCCTCTGTTCTAAAGTGCTCATATTTGGTTCCTCTTGGTTCCAGCCTCTGTTCCAGTCGCTGTCTCAGGTCTGGTCTGGTCTTCAGGATGAGGCTGAACTCCTGCACATCCTCAGCACCATCACCCTGAACCTGCAGCCTTTTGTCGTCTCCCAGGCCAAGATGTTTTCTGAGACGTACCTGGATGAACTGTTAGAGAAGACTGAGGAGCAGACTGAGAAGCAGAGGGAGGAGCAGAGGGAGCAGCAGAGGGAGGAGCAGAGGGAGGAGCAGACTGAGGAGCAGAGGGAGGAGCAGAGGGAGGAGCAGACTGAGGAGCAGACTGAGGAGCAGAGGGAGCAGCAGACTGAGAAGCAGAGGGAGGAGCAGAGGGAGCAGCAGAGGGAGCAGCAGAGGGAGGAGCAGACTGAGGAGCAGAGGGAGCAGCAGAGGGAGGAGCAGACTGAGGAGCAGACTGAGGAGCAGAGGGAGCAGCAGACTGAGAAGCAGAGGGAGGAGCAGAGGGAGCAGCAGAGGGAGCAGCAGAGGGAGGAGCAGAGGGAGGAGCAGAGGGAGCAGCAGAGGGAGGAGCAGAGGGAGGAGCAGACTGAGGAGCAGAGGGAGCAGCAGACTGAGGAGCAGACTGAGGAGCAGAGGGAGCAGCAGTGCTCAGGTGAGGACGTCCTCCACACCTGTAGCTCAGATGGACTCACACACTGCTCACTTCGGTGCTCTGAGTGTTTTTGTTTCCTCCACCAGCGAGGTTCTGTTTTTGTCAGCATTGGTTTGTCTGTGTGTGTGTGTGTGTGTGTGTGTGTGTGTGTCTGTGTGTGTGTGTGTGTGTGTGTGTGTGTCTGTGTGTGTGTGTGTCTGTGTGTGTGTGTGTCTGTGTGTGTGTGTGTGTGTGTGTGTGTGTGTGTGCGCGCAAGATAACTGAAAAATTTCTGAACGGATTTGGATGAAAATTTTCAGTAAATGTTGATACTGGCACAAGGAACAAATGATTACATTTTGGTGGTGATCGGAGGCGGAGTGGGGTGGGGGGGTGGGGGGGCACTGATCTGCCTTGGTGGAGGTCTGCACTCTCCGAGTGTTTTTCTAGTTCATGTATTTATTTCTTGGTGTCTCGTTTGGGGCTCAGCTGAACGCATCGATCCAGCTCAGATGAAGACACAGGAGTGGCTGTTCCCTGAAAACCTGTCCAACTTTGACCAGGTTCTTCTGCAGTTTAACGGCTTCTGTGGATACACACTAGTGGAACGAGACGGACTGCTGCTGCCAGGTACACAGGACAGCAAGGGTTTAAGGGTTAAAGGTGGACGTTTGGGTCTGTAAGGGTTAAAGGTGGACGTTTGGGTCTGTAAGGGTTAAAGGTGGACGTTTGGGTCTGTAAGGGTTAAAGGTGGACGTTTGGGTCTGTAAGGGTTAAAGGTGGACGTTTGGGTCTGTAAGGGTTAAAGGTGGACGTTTGGGTCTGTAAGGGTTAAAGGTGGACGTTTGGGTCTGTAAGGGTTAAAGGTGGACGTTTGGGTCTGTAAGGGTTAAAGGTGGACGTTTGGGTCTTTAAAATGTTGTGAGTGTTCATTTGTTCTTCTTCTTAAATATGTACTTCTCTGACAGGAGACCCTCATATTGGGATCCTCAAACACCAGCAGAAACTCTTCGTCTTCAGCTCCACAGACGCTGCCGTCCACTTTTCAGCGGCTCCTGATCAGTTCATTTCAGAAGTGGCAGAAAAGGCCAAACGTTCCCCAGAACTGATTCAACTCCTCAGACTGCACCAGCAGTTCCCCAGTGTCAGCCCATACTCTGAGGTCTGGACTCACTTCATCCACATTCACAGCAGTAGAAGTGAGGGGCGATTCGTTCAAAAGAATCAATTCATTTAAGTGAACGAATTGAATCAATTTGTTCAAAAGAATCAATTCATTTAAGTGAACGAGTTGAATCAATCCTTTCAAAAGAATCCATTCATTTAAGTGAATGAGTTGAATCAATTCATTCAAAAGAATCGATTCATTTAAGTGAGCGGGTTGAATTAATTCATTCAAAAGAATCGACTCATTTAAGTGAAGGAGTTGAAATGATTCGTTTAAAAGAATCAATTCATTTATATGAACAAGTTGAATCGATTCATTTAAAAGAACTGATTCATTTAAGTGAACGAGTTGAAGTGATTTTTGAACCCAACTGAATCGATTCAGCAGTTCTTTGCTCGTATTTAGTTTATTATCACATAAACTCGTTAGGATCCCTCGTTCAGTCAGAGGCAGAAGTGCTGTGGGACGCAGGTCGTCTCCATGGCAACGTCCTCTTCTGCTTCATGTCATTGTTTGTTTGTTTTTTGCAGATGAAACCAGGAGACAGTTTTGTGGCGAAGCCGATCTCCAAGTGTGAGAGTGGGACCCAGACAGACGTCCACCCACTGGAGACCAACATCTGCAGGACATACCAGTGGAACCAGTGGGAACTGAGAAGAAGAGCCATCAAACTGGTGAGAGCCGGGAACAGAACCGGGTCAGAGAAGGACCAGAGTCACTGACAGTCCAGGCCAGGCCAGTCCAGTTTGGTCCAGTCCAGTCTAGTCCAGTCCAGTCCAGTTTAGTCCAGTCCAGTCTAGTCAAGTCCAGGCCAGTCCAGTCCAGTTTAGTCCAGTCCAGTCCAGTCCAGTCCAGTCCAGTCCAGTACTGTGGGGTTTAGGACAGAATGAACCCAGGTTTGGTGTTTCATGGTTTCAGGCCGACCTCCGGACCAGGGTGACCGTGTCCACTCAGACCCCCCAGAGCCACATGAGGAGGGACAACGCCACCCAGACCTGGACCCCTAAGGACGCTGAGAGCCAAACCCAAAGGGAGGGGGGCAGCGGGGTCCCCAGGCCTCAGGTCTACCTGGCAGGTCTGAGGGGACAACGGGACGGACCAGCGGTCAAAGTCAACCTGACCACACCTGTGGACCAATAAACTCTGGTCTACAGGTGGTCTACAGGTCACGTGGTTCCGCTGGTCTACAGGTCACGTGGTCCCACTGGTCTACAGGTCACGTGGTTCCGCTGGTCTACAGGTCACATGGTTCCACTGGTCTACAGGTCACATGGTTCCAGAATAAAAGCAGTGAAACTAGTCCAGGTGTGGGTCTCTGGTCCAGTCTAGTCCAGTCCTAAATGCTGTTGGTTGTAGTTTGACAGAAACAGTCTGAGCTCCAAATGTGAAATGATAGAATTCATGACAGAATGGGCTGAAGTCCAGATGAATCCCAGTGCCAGGACAGAAGGCCTCTCTGTGTCTCTTATCCTCACACATGAACTTTTCACATGACACACACAAAAATAAATGATCAAACAGTTTAAGGGTACGTTCACATTTACGATTTTTTGCTAAGGCTAATGTTTTCTAAAACATGTTTAATTCTTTACCTCAGATGGTGATTTTATGGAAGGATCTGGAGAACTGAGCCTTAGGAATCTGATATTTACCATCAGTAGGATTACAGTAATTAAATGTAGTTCTCATTTCCCTTGGAGATAGTGAGATAGGTTTTGTGGTTTTGTTAAAAGTAACTTTCTCCAGTTCCCTCCAACGCATGTTAGAGGAGGCACGGGCGTAAAATAAATGCTAAACTGTTTCTGGCTCATTTTTACAGATACAGGTACAGTTTACATCAATGTCAGCAAATCTGGAGAAAATAAAATTTGTTTGTTTTTAATTGTCCTGTCTCTTTTATATCATTTTTTCCTCCTTTATGTATACAGTGTATATATATTTTTTTAAAACTTGATTTAAATATCAATTTACAGATATTGTTAAACATTTAACATATAACACAATACACACAATACATGCGAATACAGATACAAAAATAGAATACAATCATAAAGTCAGTATATATACAGGATACATTTTCAATAATTTATATACAAAAAATAAATAAATTAAAAAAATAAATACATCAGTTTTTCATCTAAAATTTCACTAAGTGTCAGATGATACATTAAATATCTTATAGTTGTCAAGAAATGTCCTTTTTTTAAATTATTATTAACAAGGGCTAAGTGAGTTAAATTCAATTAAAAAAAAGGAAAGGTTGGTTTGGAGGCTGAAAATTTTGGCTTATAAAATGATAATATTAAAATAAATAAAATGAGAAAATTAACTACATACTGCAGACATTTGTTCTTATTTTCATAACGACATCTTTCAGGGAAAAACAGTATGGCATGTTAACATGGGTGAGGATATAAGAACACAAGTTAGACCCAAATTGCTTTGAGACATTACATTCTAAAAACAAATGGTTTAAAGTTTCATCGGCATGTCCACAAAAAACACAGGAGTTATCCACATCCTTGAATTTAGAAATGAAAGAGTTGACAGGATATTTTCTTCTGAACGTTACTGAAAATATTTGGGTATACAAGACATATAAATTTTGAACAAACAAACATCAAGATGTCAAAAAGAAACAGCATTTGAACAAATTTAAGAAAATAATGCATAGATTTAAAGACACAAAGCAGAATAGACAAATAGTAGTATAAATAAATAAATAACATATTTAACAAAAATAAATGCATCAGAGAATTCAGTCTATTTTAAAGAATTCTTTATAAATTGTCAGGGTGCTAGAGCTTTTTTTTTTGTTAAAGATAAATTCTAAAGATTTAATACATTTTCAAATTCCATCAGAAAGATTTCAAAATTTGGGGTGTGTTTTGGTATATTTATTTTTGTGTATATGAAATTTTCAAAATGAAACGATCAAATTTACAACAAATTCTAAATTACGAATGTCGTGTTCAAACTATGTATTTACATTTTGAAATGTTACAGTTATTTTTTCATTACTTTTAGGTATGATATATTTTTTAATTTTAGACCAGAAGTTAGAAGAGTGTTCACACAGAAGGAATAAGTGTAAGAGTAGTTTCAGGACAAGAATGACAAAAGTTACACATTTCTTCCACGTCAGAAAATCGAGAGAAAATAGCGTTGGAGGGAATATACATTATGTCAAATCTTGAGCTGTATAATTCTGCTTTTGTTTGTAATCCAGTACTTATTCGGTAATGTCCAGAAAATAAAGTTTTTGAAAGAAGAAAAAAGTGACATGCAACGTCACTGGTGTTTTGTCCAATCAGTGAGCTACGTGTATCACGCTGTAGGTGACGTCACAGTTGTTAACAGCCGAAGATGGCGGCGGGCGGACGGAGCTGTGTGGACGGACGGACCCCTGAATGAGGACACTTACCCGGGGCTGAAGGAGGAGACTGACCCGGGGCTGGCACTCAGGAGAACCGCTCTACTGCCCCGTACGGTACCCGTGCACCGCTCCCCTCTTTAGGTTCAGGATTAAAGCCTGTGAATGGCGCTGCTGTACGGACTGCTATGGCGGCTGCTGCTGCTCCTGGTCCACGTCAACAGAACCGTGGTGTGCTGGCTCCGTGTCCGGGCTCGGAGCTTCCAGGGTCGGCTGTGGGAACGGGCCGTGGCCGCCCTCTTACTGCCCGTGGCGCTCATTGGTTTTCCGGGCCAACAGAAGAAGCTGAACCGTAACCCGGACGGCACCGTTTACCCGGTGCCCGGAGCCCGCGCCGCCGCCGCCGGTCGCCGGTCCCGGTGGGTGTGTGACGGGAGGTCCGTGGAGAAGCTGCCGGTGCACATCGGCCTGTTGGTGGCGGAGGAAGAGCCCGACTACACGGACATAGCCAACCTGGTGGTGTGGTGCATGGCCGTGGGGATTTCCTATGTCAGCGTTTACGACGATAACGGTAACGTGTGAATGACACCGAGTCTGTGTGTAGTGGAGCCACTTCAAACAGAACCTGAGGGGTTTACGGTTCTACTGGGACTGTCAGCCCGGTCCTGTCATCCGGGTCAGGTGCAGTGCTGGGGGGGTAGTTTGAGCCTAACTTTAGCTGAACTTGTGTCCGTCTTTCCTATAGCACCTGAACGCATCAGCACTAACATGGAGCGGATTCCAGTAGTCACGTGACTCTGTTGCTTTGTAGCACATGATGTGTCACAGACTGTGTGTGTGTGTTTGTGTGTGTTTGTGTGTGTGTGCTTGGTGTCACGTTGATGTGATGCGGCCCAGTGGAAACAAGTGTTTAAATCAGGGTTGGTACAGGACTAGGGCTGTGTGTCTGCAAGAATCTGGAGGTACGATACAAATGACAACACTAGGATCATCATACGATATGTCATGATACTGTTAAAAAGGCAATTTTTTATTTGTTTCTTTTTTTTAAATGATTATTTCCTTGAAGAATGGAATTCCATCATAAATCTGTACAAATACTAAACACATCTGCATTTGATCCCAACAGGATCTAATGTTCTATCATAAAATGTTCAAACTGTGTTCAAACTGAAATTCTGTTTTACAGACATTCCAGTTTCAGATCCTGTTCAAATGTTCAGATTCTATTAGTTCAGAACATTATTTTAGTTCATTCCCAACAAAGGAATTCCCATCTGCCTCTCAGACAGTAAAAAGTGCTTTTAGGATGATTCAAATAACCATTATTTAATTAATAATACTGTGTTAAACTAGAAAAGCACTTGGAGAGCACAGACCTCCGCCAAGGCAGATCAGTGCCCCCCCCCCCCCCATCACCACCAAAATGTAGTCCTTTGTTCCTTGTGCCAGTATCAACATTTCCTGAAATTTTCATCCAAATCCATTGATAACTGTTTGAGTTATATTGCACAGACAGACAGACAGACAGACAGACAAACTAACACCGCCAAAGACAGAACCTCCTTGGTGGAGATAAAAATAATAAATAAGATATAAACAATAAGGAAAAACAAAAATTAACCTCCCCCATATCTGCCTTTGAATAAATACCTAAAAATATCAATACAGTACTTTTAATATCGATACAGTATTGTGAAATGAAATATTGTGATATATTGCAGAACTGATATTTTCTAACAGCCCTTATACAGGTGCTTGAAATCCTTGAAAATGCTTGAATTTCAGTGTTGTGTTTTCAAGGTCTGAAAAGTGCTTGAATTTGAGTTAAAGTGTTTGCAATGATAACTCTGTGATGTGATTTATTATTATTATTTGATATGAACTCTGTCAGGTTAGATGCCAAGCCAAAGCTCCTTACACAGGTGATTTAGAAAAATACAACTTTATGACAAAAAAAAGAAAATTAGCAAGTGTTCTCAGGTACATTTGAATCTTACTCTTTGGCTCAGTGAGTGTTCCCTTTTTTGGGGGAGGATAAAACTTTTGCCCAGTCCCAATTCACCCCTTGGCCCCTCCCCCTTACCCCTTGCACTTGACTCCTCCCCCTTTAACCTGTCCCCTTCAGTGTTAAACAGCTGCAATCTGAGAAGATCCTGTGGTGTGGGATCTGCTTCCATTGTCATTCTTGTAGTGCAGGGGTGTCAAACTTACGGCCCGTGGGCTAAAACTGACCTGCTTTTGCACATATCTGCATTACACACTATTTTATATCCATCTTCTTTTAATATACAGTATTTCTGTGTTGTATTGTGTTGTATATAGTCGTATAGTGCACTGTTGGAGGCACAGACCACCTGTAACTGTGTTGCACAAGTTGTGTAATGATAAAATATATATATTTATAAGGCTGTGCAATTAATCGAAATTCAATTACGATTTCGATTATTACACTCAACGATTACAAAAATTATGTAATCGAGAAAAATTGATTATTAATTTGGAGTTTTAATTCATGCGCACGCAAGCTACCATGAGCTGCTTCACCCCCCTTAGCTCCAGCTGGCAGGTCCACCTCATGAGGACAGTTGTACCAGCGGTCTTGAAAAATGTCAGGAGTATCCCAGCAGAAGTGCTTGGTAAACAAAAAAGGCAAGTCAACTTCAACTGTATGGAATCACTTTGGGTTTGATGAAGAAGAAGGAGAGCAAAAACACATCACATGCAAAAAGTGTTTGGTAGTTGTGTCCACACCGACCGCGAACACAACAAACCTTTGTAACCATCTAAAGTTGAACCACTGCCACCTTTATGATAATCTGATGAAAAACCAAAACACACAAAAAAACAACTCCGTCTACAACTTCATCCTCAATGCAATCTTCAATCTCCGAATCTCTTTACGCTGCAACTCCCTACTCATCAACATCAGAGACCCCAAAAGAAAACAGAATTGCTTGTCCATTCCCTGGTTAAAGGTGTGTGCTCCATTAACACCACGGACAACTGGGGCTGCAGACAAATGGTGAATCCACTGGACAAACGCTAGGTTTTGCCTTCAACACATCATTTTACACCAGCTGCTACTACACTGAACATACTTGAATTTATAATTTGCACTTTATGTGAGTTATTTTTTTTTTTATTGCTCCAGTTCTATGGCAAGTCTATAGCAGTTTAACTCCAGTGCACTATTTGTTTACAAAAGGAAACAGACTTGAGTTTACAGTACACTTATTTGCATTCAAAGATTTTTTTTGTTTCGTACAAAAGTGAACATACTTTGTTTTAGTGGTTAAAAGCTTTATTTATGTTTAAAGAGTATATTTTACATTGTTTTGCAAGAAGAAAAAAAACAACTTTAAGGTTAACAAATAATCGTTTTTAATAATCGTGATTTCAATTATTGCTAAAATAATCGTGATTATTATTTTTTTCTATAATCAAGCAGCCCTAATATATATATATATATATATATATATATATATATATATATATATATATATAATATATTGTGTTCTGTTCTAATGTGGCCCATGGGATGAATTTGCGACGTGCAGAAATTACCCTGAACATATTACCAATCAAAGGGGTCCAACTCATTTTACTTCCTAACTCTAAAACTGTACCAGTATTCTGTCTATTACTGAATGTTTAGTGCTTTTGTAATCCATCCATTGATCAGTTAGTTCGAATGTGCATGTGTAAATGATAAATTGAGGCATAATATAGTAAAAATTGCACTTATTTTCCTTAAGAAATTTCAGTTTTTCCAGGTAATTCACCCTTTTTTTATGAAAGGATGGTTTGTGCATGTAAACATTTTCAGAATTTAATTTACATCTTGTTCACTAAAATAGAAGGAAAAGTTTGGAGTTGTCATTATTCAGAGGTTATTATTTTATTGGTGCGGCCGTGTTGAGATCAGCTGTTTGTGAGTTGGACAACCCTGTGTACGTGTGTGCATTTAGGTTCAGACTGTCAGAGGTGAGATTTTACTAAGGCTGTGTATCTGCAAGAATCTGGCGATACGATACAAATCACAAAACTAGGATCACGATACGATATATCCCGATATATCATGATACTGTTAAAGGAAATTTTTTGTTTGTTTCTTTTTTTTAAATGATTATTTCCTTGAAGAACTGAATTCCATCATAAATCTGCACAAATACTAAACAAATTAGTATTTGATCCCAACAGGATCTAATGTTCTATCAGCAAATGTTCCAACTGTGTTCAAACTGAAATTCTGTTTTACACACATTCCAGTTTCAGATCCTGTTCAAATGTTCAGATTCTATTAGTTCACAACTAACATCAGAACAGGATTTGAGTTCAATCCAAACAAAGGAACCAACATTATTGAATAAAAGAGTGTGAAATAAGAATAAATAAAATAGAAACAAAAAAGAAAAACAAAAATGAACCTCCACAATATCTGCAATTGAATAAATACCTAAAAATATCCATACAGTACTTTTTAATATCGGTACAGTATTGTGAAATGAAATATCGCAATATTTTGCAGAACTGATATTTTCTTACAGCTTTAGTGAATAATGAGTCAGTCTGACATTAAAACTAAGAAGGATGAGAGTCAATAAGACAATTGTCAGTCATACAAAGTGAATTAAGAACAAAACGGAAGCTGCTGTTGTTTCCCCTTTGGATACAGATCTGAACTAAAAGAATCTGACGCTGAAATAACAGTTCCTTTTACGCTGGTGAGTTTCATCATGAAGCTCATGAAGGTACTATGTTCTGTTGTGGTGTACAGTTAAGGCACTTATTGGAAACACAGACTGAACAGAAAACTGAGATGGCCTCCAGCAGTGACTCAACAGGTGGGTCAGGACCCACTTTGGGTCCTGACCCACCAAACCGGTTTCCAGTGGGTCCTGGGCCTTTGTCTGGGTTCAAATAATAATAACAAGTGTTCAGAGAACGCAAACCTCCTCCTTCAGCCTGAACACTGTGCATGTGTGGATCCACTCTGTCTGTTTAAATCCAACAGTTTCCAGGTTGTTCCATACACAGAAACAGTTGAATCTGGTCCCAGTCATGTGTCTGTCCAATTAGATTCAATTCACATCAGTATTAGTTGAGTTCTAATTTTAAATGTGTGGGAAATGGGATTTTCAGTGTTCAGTGTAAATGTCCACAGAGTCCACATTCCACAGTGGATGTGGACAATTTAGTTCCACATACAAGAGATTGCTCTAAGCTACAGGTGGATCCAACTGGAGGAGAATCGGAGTCGTTTGGAATTTTGGAAAATGTCTCAGTGATGACAGATGGAAAACTGTAGATGTTGTGACCTTGCTGTGACCTTGAACTTTGTCCTACTGGGACCAAAATGGACTGGGTTGGTCCCAGGGCCTAGGCCTATCTGTGGGGAAGATCTGGGAAAGATGGGTGGAAGAGTTTTACACTGAAGATGAGAACAAACAAACAAACAAACAAACACGCAAAACAAGTGATCACAATACCTCCTGGAGGAGGGAATAAACCAATCCTGTGTTTTATTTTTGATGGATCTGAGCCCCGTCCATTCCCACTCCCCAACAGTAGGGGACGGTAATGTGCTGTAATGATAATTAACACCAGACAATTAACACCATAAAAGACGAACCAACAGTTTCTATTTAATCCATGTTTAAACACAGGTCTAACACTGACTCCATCAGATCTGGTTTTACCTCCACTGGACTAAAACCTCAGTGGGTTTAATTCTTCAATAAGTGACTGAATGAACTTTTAGTTTTGAACTGAGTTTACTGTTTAGTTTGGGTTTAAATGGACCTCATTTAGTGTCCTGAACCCAGACCAGTTCAGAACCATTGGTTAGGGTGTGTTACTGTGTCCGTCTTCTGTCTAAAAACAGATATAATGAAAACTATCGCTGGACACCACATGGAAAGATGAAAATGACTGTGTTTAGTTTAAAGAAGAAAACCCGATGATAGTTTCTCCTGTAGATTTGCACTTTATTCAGTGGGTGATCCAGTCTGTGGTGGTTTTCCAGTTGGATTTGCTCTTATTCCATCCCTTTAAGTGCTCATGGCTGTTGTTTTCTTTGTCAGGCATTTTTCAGAAGAACAACTGTCGTCTACTGGAGGAGATAGTGAGGCAGCAGCAGGACTTACTGGGAACAGAGGGCTCCAAATATAACGTGGAGTTCCTGAGAAACGGCAGCGAAACGCACCAACACCACGGTAAGAACCAGTGACCCGGTGGGTTCACTGCTGACATGGTTGGGTTTATACACTGGAAAAAATATGGATGTGAACCCTGAAAACCCACCAAATGACATCTGCACCTGTGTCACAAGGAAAGACGCACATGATGTTTTCAACTTAATAATAATATTTAGACTACCGCACTTTGCGGGCTATAAGCCACACCTGAATATAAGTTGCACCTGACTATAAGCCGCAGGTGTCCACGTTGTGACATAAAATATTTCCACAGAAAGATGGTAAACAGACAGATGATTTAAATATTTATTTCCATACCTTTACTGCTTTTTTCCAAACAGTGCCTGTAACACAGCAGTCAAACGTCAGGAACAGGCTGGTTCACAAACCCACAACAGTCACTGATTTCTGTCTTCCTCTTCCTTCTGCTCATTAAACCAGTGCAGTCTTCTTCAGTGTTCTTCAGTTGAACATCCTCAGAAAGGCTCCGTCACACTCCTACATCTCTTTCGTTGTCTCTTCCGTGCTGCAGCTCTGTTTCCTTCTTAGACAGATCGATTGGTTTGAACTTCAAAGCTGCATCATATGCATTTCTTCGTGCGTTTTACAGGATGAGGGTTTGTGTATGACATGAAAAATTATTGTTCAAAGTTAAACTTAAATCTCCTCTTCATCACTTCTTCCACCTGTCTGTTTCGCTTTTTTGCTTCCTGCTAGAGCGCCCCCTGGAGGCCGTTAGCCTGTAAAAATCTATACTTGAGCCGCATCGTTGTATAAGCCATGGGGTTCAAAATGAGAAAAAAGTAGCGTCTTATAGTCTGGAAAGTACGATTAGATTAGATTAGATTAGAGTAGATAGAACTTTATTGATTCTTTGGGCAGAGCCTGGACACTGAGGTTCCAATTACAGCCCAAACACTGAATATACACCCAAGAAATACCACAAAAAATATAACAAAACAATAACTGTAAAAAAAACAAGGAGTGAAAAAATGCAGTTGCACATTTGGAAGTACTAGCAAAATAGTAGTAATAATAACTAGAAAAGCACTTGGACAGTGCAGACCTCCGACCAGGGCCGATCAGGCCCCCCCCCCACCCCCTGATCACCACCAAAAATTTCATCATTTCTTCCTTGTGCCAGTATCATCATTTACTGAAAATTTCATCCACATCTGTCCATAACTTTTTGAGTTGTCTTGCACACAGACAGACAAACCCCGATGAAAACATAACCCCCACCATTCTTTGGCGGAGGTAATAAACAATAAACAACATTGCACCACAGAACTGCATGTTCAGTAAAGGGTCCCCAAGGGTCAAAGGTCACAGGTTGTAATGTGTTCTACAGCCTGTAAAACCCACTGAGGAAAATGGTGTGATCTGTAGAATAATGTGGGTAGACTAGTTTTCTGATGTGTGTGTTGGACTGGGTTTACTGTGGGTGTGGAACCTGAGGGCCCACAGAGTCCACACCACACCTGAAACCACCTCTGCACTAGAAACACAAGAATGGAGGAATGAATGAATGTTTCCCTCTGAATGGAGTTCAGGACTTTCCTGTTGCTGACTGATACTTCCTGTTATACCCAAATAAGGTCACTGAATAAATGAAATAAAATAAAATAAGATAAAATAAAATAGATG